>NC_068397.1:26132021-26432021 GCF_023724105.1 Carassius gibelio
TAAATATGAATATGAATCATTAAGCTATTCTATAGTTATTAAAAAGACATACACAGTAAGTGATTAGAAACATGATAGTCAAATGTGTGGGTTACATATATGATATAGAGTTAAGCAATGAAGTCAAAGTCCTTTTGAGTTCATTTTGGTGCATCTACATCTGTAGAAGACAGTTTCTGTGCCATTCTTTGACATAAGGACATGTTCTGTGGAGACCAGAGGTTAAAAGGTCCCCTAAAGGAATTTCAGTCTGGTTCTTTTCTGTAGGTGGGAGGAAGTCAATCCAAAGAGCTTGTGATCCTGATTACTATCATGGATTTACATGTAATGGTCATGCTGTGCATCTCTTTGACCACCAATCTTGATTACTTGCCCCAAATTTGACAATCTCCTTTCCAAATTGGAATTGTCAATAATTGTTCTTTTGTTCTAATGTTGACAGCTGTTCAAGCTGCTGTTTAGTGGACTTGCTTCAGACTCATGGCGCTAGGATTTGATTTCCAACATCCTGTGTCTTGAGCCTTTTTGTGGAATTGCGCTCCTCATGTTTCAACCATGCTCCCAATTGAATCTTTAATTTGTGTGGTTCGCTCTAAAACCCCACAAAATGTTGTGAAATATTATTATGATTTAAATTAATTGTTTTATTTCTGTGAGTGCAAAAAAATTTTAGCAGCTATTGTCTTCAGTGTTACTTGATCCTTCAGAAATCTTTCTACTCTGCTGATGTGGTGCTCAAGAAACATTTATTCTTACCTGTGTTAACAACACTTGTGACTTGTGCTGCTTAACAGAAACAGTTATACCTTTTTTCAATATTTCTTATAAATAGAAATTGAAAAGACATTTTTTTTTTTTAAATGAAAATGTTTGTAATGATATAAATGTCTTTTGTCTTTTTTGATCATGATACAGTCATGCAGTCTGGTGCTAAAGGTGCATCTAGTAGCAACACAACCACAAGTGGAGCTGCTTCCTCAGCATCCACACCTGTACCTCAAGGTGAGACATGCACATGTGTGCGCGTACACACACACACACATACATTGGATATGATGTCAAGCAGTTATGTGAAAAACCATTCAATCCACTGATTTCCACTGTGTTCGTCTCTTTACATAGTTAAAACTGAACCAGGTTTGGTTAGCACCACTTGTACAACTCCAGTACCCCAACCCCAAACATCTGCCCCAGCCTCTTCAGCACCCTCCTCTGGTCCACTGCCGACAACCCCCACACCCACAGACACAGCTGCTAGTATTAAAGTAGAACAAGGCATAGAATCTACAGCACATGACCTTATCAAGTAAGAAGGACACACACTATTGAGTCTCTCATTTCTGATCTGTCTGAATGTCAGTTTTTCCCTAAGGATTCTTTTTCTGCAGAGGGGCATTGACACCCGCAGACATGCACATAGACAATTTAGAATTTTTTAATTGTCGCCACAGTAACATCTAATCAGTAATATTACTGATAAAATTCTCATGACACTTAATTGGGTTAACACTGATGTAATCCTCATGACATTTTAAGTTGGATTTCACCATAAGTAATGACTTGCAGTTTCTTGAGTAAATAGTTAATTCATTGACCAATTCTTAGTGAGTGAGCAAATTTTCTTACCAATTCAGACTCATTACACATAGGGAGTAAAATGCAGTATAAAGATGTATTGTATATTTATTATTTTATCATCAGATTCAATATCAGTGACGCAAATGGAAATTTTATTTTAGTATGTTAGAAGCTTGTAATATTTGGGTAGATATTTAAAAGAAATTGTCAATCTCTCTTAGTTCGGAGCACATAGAGAACATGACACAACTTCTGACGGCCATCGTGAAGAAATTCCCTCTGATTGTCACTGAGAAAAGTAAGTTTGACACTTTCGAAGACTTTAAAAACACCATGAAATAAGTCAACTATTTTTTTAATGAAAATTCTAGAGTCAGAGAATGTTGTTTTTGTATTTTTTATTTGAAGTCACTTACGCTCACAGAGGCATTTATTTGTTTTCTGTTTTAATATATTTTAAAATGTATTTTATCCCTGTGATGGCAAAGCTGAATTTCTAGCAGCCACATGTCCAGTCACATGATCCTTCAATAATCACTCTAATAGGCTGATTTGGTACTGAAGAAACATTTATTATTATCAATTTTGAAACAATTGATTGTCTCCAGTCATTAAGTCTGCATAAAAAGAGTCAATTTACACTAGTCCAAACCAAAGTTGGTGTGTTCTTCACAGATGAGGACTCTCATCCATTCTGTGCCACCTCTGTGGATCAGTACTACTCATGGAACATTGGCAAACGCAGAGCTGCAGAGGTACAGAGTTGCTTGTTTCATCTAGTCAGAGTTGCATCTGTAAGCTCTGCTGGATTGTGTTCATTTATTTTGTTTATTTCTCTCTGTGTAGTTGCAGCGAGCAGTGGCTATGCGCCGTGTATGTTCTGATCTTTTAGAGAGGACCCCTCGGCTTCAGGCCCTCACTCCACCCAGAACTAAAGAGGTGCTCTGCTGGTGCCGTCTTCGTGGTTACACACCCCCTGACCCTGAACCTCAATGTATAGAGGAGGACTCCATCGAGGACATACTCACACAGATCGACAGTGAACCCGGTGAGTGTATAAGTTATGTAATGGCATACATGCTTGTGTGTGCTTTGAACTCTTGGTTGAAGTTAATTCATCATGGCCTGTGTCTCTCTCAGCTATCCAAAACTTTGAATTGCACAAGACTTGTCACAGACAATGCAGTAGTGTTCGCTCTCTCTATCTTTCTCTCACTCACTCACTCACTCACACCCCTCTCTCTCTCTCTCTCTCTATATATATATATCTCACTCCCTGTAGTTCCAGTGATGTTGCATTAGTTTGTATAATGATGAGATAAAAAATATCAATGTTGGGCATGAATTCAATTTGGGCATAAGCAGCTGAAATTGAGCATCACCTCTGCTTCAATCCCTACTGAGCTTCCTACCTAGAGCATTTTTAATTCATGCAGATTTCATAGATAAGGCTGTACTAGAATCAGGGGCGTAAATGTTCTTCAGTAGTTATGTGTAAGTAGTAATAGCTACTAAATAGAATTCTAATAATAATTATGCAAAATACAAACTATATATTATTATTATTATTATTATTATTATTATTATTATTATTATCATTATTATTATTATTGTTATTATTATTATTATTAATAATTATGATAATAATAATAATTATGTTTGGAAATTGGAACAAAGCCATAGTGTAGATCAAGATTATTATTAGTTTTTGGTTGGTTTGTGTAGTTCTGCTTCCTGCTTGTGAGGAGTTGTTGCTGTTTTACACTAAGACATGTTTGCTTGTGTGTGTGTGTGTGTGTGTGTGTGTGTGTGTGTGTGTGTGTGTGTGTTTGTCTCTCTCTCTGTGTGTGTGTGTGTGTGTTAGACTGCAGCTCGACTCTGACAGGCTGTGAGGAGTTGTCACAACGTCTGGAGCAACTTCAGAGGATTCTGAAGGCGGAGCCTGACGAGGAGGACGATGAACTTCTTGACATCATCAGTGTGAAAGACATAGATGCTGCCAAGGTCCAGATCAAACTGGAACAGGAAGAGGCCGAACAGGAACCCAAGTTCTTCTTGGGGCACTGCCCATCAACCCAGTTCATCAGAGACACGACGGAGCAGGTGAGTGAGTCTGAAATGTTTTTTCTGTCTATCAGCAGACTTTTTTGCTGTGTCATAGATGTAATGATATTGTGTGTGTGTGTTAGATCGGTGTCACACTGCAGCAGGTGGAGGTGGAGAAGAACGTTTTTGCTCCAGTCGTGGAGACCATGATACTTAAGGTAAGCGTTGAATGAGTAATTAGTTTTATTTTTAGAGAGAAAATTTGACTTAATAGGGCTGTTCACATCATGAATGACAGCTAGAAAGTTTTAACACCCTAATGTAAGCCATCTTTATAGTTCATGGTGTGAACAGGCCTTTGCCCTATTTACTAAATTTTAGTTCTATGGTAAATGGTAGCGTCTCCAGCTCTTATCTCATTGGTCTTAAATATCAGTCCACACAGGTGTTTATTAAGCATCAAATATGTTTATTAATTTGTCTTTTTTCATCAGTGAGAAAAATTATATATTTTTTTGTCCTGGGTATGACAGTGTGTTACAATAGTAGATAATGCATTTCGTTGTCTAAAACTCTCCATAGGCTGTGGAGCAGTTTGCCAGTGAGATCCTCAGGGAGTCTTTGGCCAGTGCCCATGGGAAATCCCAACAAAACAGGTCAGTGCATCCGCCAGAATGCCAGTACAAGATTAATCAGGACAGATGGGCAGAACAGCACGATTCAGAGGAAGAGTAGTTTCCAACTCTCTTCTGCTCTTTTCAGATAGTGCTTGCTAAATTACTTCATGGTCATTTCTGAAGAGCTCTTGAGCATTGAACTTTGTCTAATGTGATTTGATTGTGATTGTGAGAGGAAGTGCTTTATGATAGTATATAATTATCAGAGCGCTGAGAATAGCTCATGAAATCTGATTTATTTGAGTGGTAGAGCAGCAGAGCCTGGCCCTGAGAGAGAAGAGATTGGCTCAGTGCTGCTCTACTTACTCAGCACATCTGCTTTCATTCACATGCCTGACACACGCTCACAGATTGAGCAGAATATTTCATCGGCCTTTTATACAGTGTTCGGTAACTGCCTTTTATAGAGCACCGCTTAAATGATAATCAGTCAAGCAGGAACTGATCGAAGTCGCATACATTAACAGAAAGCAGCATTTCGACAAGACTCACAGATCTCTCATTTAATGCTCAAAGGTCAATAACCCCATTATACCAAGATAGCAAATGTACCATGAGATTTCTCTGTCTGTTTCCCATCCTCGTTTCATTCCTCTCTTATTGTCTCCACAGAACTCCGAGAGAGATATCGGCTATGGACGTGCATCAGGCCATTAGCTCTATTCCCACCTGTGATTTTCTGACTAATAGGTAATTTTGCTCATCCTAATTTTAGGCTTTTCAGTCTCTATCATCAGGGTTCCCATGGTCATTGAACAATGTGGAAACATTTGGAAACAATGAAATACAATTTTATGAAAATATATACATTAAATATAAATAGACATGGAAATGTCTCTAGTAAAGTTATGCTCAGTATTAAATGTTTAATTTGCTTTGAATGACCTTTTAGCAGTGCAGTTTCTATAAATAAAATTATTTTAAAAAAAGAAAAATCTAAAAAGTAAAAAAATAAATAAATACAAATTGAAATGTCTCTAGTAAAAAAATATGCTCAGAATTTAAATATTTCATTGACTAAATACCCCTTTATTGGTGCAATTTCTGTAATATGATTTTTACAGTTGGTTAAAATGTGTGGGAACCCTGTATCACCATTACTCTTGCAGTTTTATTTATTTTAAAGTCTTTGGTAGGTACATGGGCATCATGGTGAAGGATGAGAGCCACGATGACTAACATCACTCCTTGGCATCTGACTACAGACGGACAGGTGGCCTGTCATACACAGACTCCTCCCCCTCACATTCTGTAAAGGTGGAGAATGTGCCAGGGCTGGCCAATCACAGGTGCAAATGCCCTCTTACTAGACGCTGTCATAATAGAAGTAAGCCATTATTTCGACAACAGCTGTGTTATCTATGAGGGTACTGAACCCAAACAGAGCTTGATACACCGCCTGAACAGCATTTGTTGCGTATGGCTACATCACTCTATTTATTCGTTTTTTATACTTCCTTTATGAATTCTGTGATATTTATGAACTGTGGTCCAATATATGTTACAGTACAGTGTTAATGAGCAGGTACAGTAGACATTATTCTATTCTACTTTTTTTTACTGGGACACTAATGAAACCCCAGACCACATTAACTTGCTTTCCTACTGACACAGAGCTTGTTTAGCTTTTGTTAGTCTTATAGTTCACCCAAAATAATTTACTCACCCTCATGTTCAGAACTTCAGTTTTAGGCATTAATCTTTAATCAGAAGTGCAGACATTTAAATGAGCCTCTGAACAATTAACCGTAATGTTTTTCTGTTCGGAAATGTCATTATCAAGCAGGATTTATTTGGAGAAGGTTTTATGTGAAATCATCCGTTCATTGTCTTCTTAACGGGTCTTATGTGAAAACTTTGGGTGGAGATTAAATGTCCATTTTGAGTTTTACATCTTCACTAGGGCAAAGAATGTCTAAGAAAAGTCTTAATCGTGTTTTCTTCATGAATACGAGTCATTTTCATACAGCTGTGGGATTTATGAAGGATTGAACAGCAGTGAGTGTGAACTGTGAACGTTTTATTTTCTGTTTTGTACCGTTTCTGTTATTTTGGGGCATTGAGGAAAAATGTGCATATAGGCAGGAGGTATTCTTGTATTTGCTGAAAACAAACTGTTGTGTCCTCTGGTTTGGTGGGCAACTTTGTGTCATACAGCTAGCATCGGTTTCTGTGTCCGTGTGTATAAAACCATCAAGAAACTTGTTCTGGTGGTGTGTTTGTGTTGATGGGAGAGAATGTGTTGCTGTGTGTGTTAATTCAGTGTTAAAGTCTTTACTTGTCTAACTGAACTAATGAATGTTTTTCCTTCACACTGTGTATCAAAAAAAAAAAAAACTATTCTTTTATTAAAAATGGTCAGTCTGCCACAAAGATGTATGCAGCTGTGCTGAATTGTTTTATTCTTTTTCCAACTGCCAATACAAATTAAATCTCACATAGCAAAACGATAACAGAGATAAACTTAGAATTATGTTTTGCTTAATTAGTTAATTAGTTTTTTGGGGGCTGAAGATATTTCTTTGTCATCTGGTTATTTTGACCAGGTGACGATTTTCATTTTGCTGTGAATTCTTGTTAATGTTACACACACTGGTATAGAAGCCCGTTTCTGCCACTGACTAATAATAAAAAGAAAATAATAAAAAATAAACTAAAAATAAAAACTTTTTTTTACACAAACTCGCAATTCTGGATATTTTTTTGATTTGTCAGAATTGTGAGATATACCGTAAACTGCCAGTTCTGACTTTTTTTCTCAGAATTGCAAGATATAAACTCACAATTGCGAGTTAAGTCAGACTTGTGCAATATAAACTCGCAATTCTGAGAACATATATTTTTTTCTCCTTAGAAATCAACTTTTATTACTTGCAATTCTTAGAAGAAGAAAAAAGTCAGAATTGTGGGATATAAAATCGCAAGTATCTTCTGTATTTTTCATTCATTGGCGGGCTTCCATACATTGGACTTCCGTACATTAGACTAAACCCCCCCCCCCCCCCCCCAACACACACACCTTTTTTTTTTTCATCACACAACCGTTCAATATAATTTGTATATTATTCAGCTCTCAGTCAAATAATGGGGAAACAAATTTAAAGAATGTCATTTTTATTTTCCCCATTTATGTCTAAACCAAATTTACAAAAACTTGGACAGCCTCCAATTCAGTGAAAGATTCAGAATGTTCTAGTCTTTATATGGGTTCATAAAGGGCTGGCAGGGTCTGGAGCATTAAATGGTGATTAGAAGCACCTGGCATTCTCAGGCAGATATTAACAGCTCAATAAAGGCAGACCAACATCACTATATACAAAATCATCTCATTAACTATAGGCTTGTACAGGACACACACACACATCCCCAGACACTGAGTTACCAGATGACATTTTGTTCCTTTTTTTAAATGTTGCATATTCAGTTAATTCATAAAACAATTATGAAACATGCAGATATTCATTCAGCTGGGAGAGGGTAAGGTCAGCAGAAATTGAGGCCTGAAAACTTTCCCAATCACACATTTTTATGTCTCTCACACTCTTAAACCTGTATTAAAACATATCCTTCTAGAAGATGGTTGACATGTGAAGCATACATTCTCTTGCATAGATTTTACTTTGTGTAAATTTCTAGCAAACATCCTCTGGTTTTCTAATTTCCTCAGTGGAATTATTTAGAGAATCCCATGATTTTTTTTTTTTTAACAAGCATTTTCAATTGCATTGAATGTCTCTCTTCATCCTCAAGCATTCTTCTCCTCTGACGATCCTAGATTTTCAGAATAACTACAGTTTCTCAACATACAGGTGTCTCTCGACAGTTCTTTAAAATGTTCTCTTCTTCTAGTGAAAGGCTGACTCAGACGTGAATGTGGATCTTTATGGATCTTTTTACGCGTTGATGGATCATATGTTGAAGATCCTAGATTTGCTTTGAAAGACGGCAGATGGGTTTGGTGACAGCTTAGTCTTCTGCTCCTGTATATAAAACATACATTTCTGTTAAAAAAATACTTAGTATTTTTATGTAAAACTTGTTCATTTTTAAAATTGATATTTTTTGTAACAGTGTAAAAGTCTGACTCCAATTTACAGCTTTCATCTAAAATGTGAGAAGCTGAAAAAGAAGCACTAGGTCATGTCACACTCCCGATGTCTTCTGTGGCACACAAACCTCACTGGAAATAGTATCCATTTGGGCACTTTAAGCATACTGTTTCAAATGACTATGATTTAGGATGTACTTGTTCAAGTCTCATATTATAGTATATAATCTCCATCCACTTTGCCTCCATCTATCTTTGTCAGATTTCTGTCTCTCGCTCAGACTGTCTCCTTCTCTTGGGTAGAAGACATCTAATCCTTACTGTAGGGGAAAAAAACAGCTTTCTATGCGAGAAGCCAAGTGCAGGGGTGAAAATGAGATTCTCTCTAACTGTTAAGTGCATTTAGAATAGGAACACAGACACCCTCAGCCTCACAGACTCACTAACAGCAGAAATGCTTTATGTATAATATGCAAATTTGGCTTTCAAGACGGCCAAAACTTCAAATATGCAATACATTTTTCTGAACTAAATTTTAATTATTTTAAAGACTTTTGCACAGCACTAGTATATACACTACCATTAAAATGTCACTAGATAGATAGATAGATAGATAGATAGATATTATAATGCAGTATTTTTGTATATTTATTTGAATGCAGTTAACAGAACAGTAATAATCCATTCTCAACATGGCCCTGTTTGTCCTCTGTCATATCATATGTCATAGGCTGCTGACCATCGTTCGGACAGAGCGCTGACACATGGGAAACTGTCTGGACAGCAACTTTAAAGCTTATATAAGATGTTTAACTGTCATTTAAGGTTATTATAACTTATGAAAACCTGAGATTTATTCACTTGTGATGCTTGTGCAGGTTTGATTTGTTTCTCAATCCTCCTGTAAACATGCATTTGGATCCAACTTATCAGTTCATCAGCCAAGCAAAAAAAAAAAAACAAACAAACAAAAAAAATCTAATCTAATTAATTTTATTATAACATAGTTAATATATGTGACACTGGAACACAAAACCAGTCTTAAGTCTCAGGTATATTTGTAGAAATAGCCAAAAATACATTGTGTGGGTCAAAATGATCATTTCTTTTTTATGCCAAGAATCATTAGGATATTCAGTAAAGATCGTGTTCCATGAAGATATTTTTTAAAATTCCTACCGTAAATATATAAAAACTTAATTTTTGATTAGTAATATGCATTGATAAGAACTTCATTTGGACAACTTTAAATATTTTCTCAATATTTCGATTTTTTTTGCACCCTCAGATTCCAGATTTTCAAATAGTTGCATCTCGGCAAAACATTGTCTTATCCTAACAAACCAATCATCAATGGAAAGCTTATTTGTTCAGCTTTCAGATGATGTATAAATCTCAATTTCTAAAAATTGACACTTAAGACTGGTTTTGTGGTCCAGGGTCACATATATATAATATATATATATATATATATATATATATATATATATATATATATATATATATATATATATATAATGCAACACTTATTTTGGCCCACAGCAATTTACATTTTGTTCCTGTCATATTAAAATGTTTGGGCACCTCTGACCAATAGCAAACGGTTTAAGCTTATGTTTTCTTAGTTTCATTGAGCTTGCACTGATCTGATGGTCTTTACAGAAGAGGACAAATGAAAAATGACCACTTAATTAAGAATGATGAGCTGATTTGATCTCCCAAACAAGTGTTTGAGAACAGTGGACAGTCAGTCTGCCTTTTACAATTAAATTCAAAGCATCAGCTGGAGGGAGATCAGGAGGGCAGGATGGGTTGTGACTGAGTTAAACCCTTGGGACAGACAAAATAATGCCAGCTGGCTTAGTCACGCAAGTCTCCAGTGCACTAGATAACATTTTAATAAGTATGGCCAAAAATCAAACTTGATTGAGGGCTGTGGGCCAAAAGTAAATCCTGCAATATATCCAGATATTTGAGAATGAAATATATTAAATCTTAATTTAAATATTATTATTATTATTATTATTAAATAATTTAAAATATTACACATTTTTTAATTTAATCAAATTCACGTTGTTTTTTTACATTTCAATTCAAAAATAAATTAAAAACACTTCTCTCCTCACTGGTCAAGCATGAGGTTTGACAGCATGCATGGGTTAGTAATTAGGACTAAATGAATCCCAATTAGTGCATACTTCACTGACTGACGTGCAAAAGATGCAGCATCAGTTTCACAGTTAGTTTTGATTCTCATTGAGAGGATGGGAACAGACTAGACTGAGGTAACGAGGCACAGGAGCGGGTCACTGATTACATAACCCCAATGAATCAGCACTAGTCGATACATAGAGCACAACTTACATGACCTAAAACTCCCATTTGTCCCAGAAAGGCATCGGTGTCAAATAACCAATGCGATTTAATTGCATATTAGGCTTGATTTCACAGATTAACCTAAACGATTATGCAAATCAATATTCCTGCTTACCTATTCTGGGTTAAATACAACTTAAACTCAACTTTACCTACAGCTTTTAACTATCAGCCCAAAAGCTGTCCAAAAATGTAATGTAGGTATAAATCTAAACCCACTTCAAAAGGTTGATTTCGTGCTTATGCTTTCACTACTATGAAATCTGCATATTTCTACTAAATCCATCATATAATTCCACCCCAGTGGATTTTATGGTTATGAATGTTTGGGAATTTTTAGAGTATTACAATTGAACACAAATATATACATATTTATATAAATAATACATATATCAAATGTATTCTTTTAGTGTTAACTTTCAGTTATAAAAATGTTGACAGGTCCTTGTGGTAAAAGTTTATCGACTATACATATTGGTCTCCTGCTGATTATATCAAAGGCTGGTTTGAAAGTTTGCTCTCTGTTGATCTTTCTGTCACATCAGCTCGCTGTCTGATTTGATCTCTTTCTCTACTCAATGTCCTCTCACTCACCTCTGGTTTCATGCTGATGTCTGTCCTGTGTGAGTGTGCTCTCTCTGTCTGCGTGTGTGAGCTGGTCTCCAGTATGCCGGCGTCCGTGTGTCTGTGTGTGTCCGGGCTGAAAGCCGCCTGGTAGCTGGTCTCTGGCGGGGGCTCATCAGCACCTTTACCCAGGAAGGTGGGCCGTTTGTGGGCAGGCTTTGACGGCCGAGCTCCAGACCACGGCTGGTACTCCTGCCTGATTCCAGAGAGAGAGATCAAATGTATCAGACAGAGACAGAAAAAGACAGAGACTGAGCCCTGAGGAGCTGCAGATAAGAGCAGCACATGTCAGGCTAGGTTAAAGTCACGCTGACAAATCAGAGGCAACAGGTGCCCACTGTAAAGACTTCAGCTTACCTGTTTGAAAAATAATTCTCACTATACGTATCTGTACATACATATGCAAGGTTTAGAAAAGAAAAAAGCTGCATGCAGAATGAAAGCATGTAAGAAAGGATTAAGTGAATAAATGACTAGAAGTGAAGGTTTCATGCATCATTCAACCAAAGGCTGATGAACAATGAGGGTTGTTTGTAATCAATTCATTCTGTTCCCCTCAGATAACTCTGTTTATGTAATTGTTATAGATTCATTCTGCTCGTTCATGAGCTGTTGGATTAAATATGCATGACAGTGACCAGTTACCACACTGAGTGAAAATCACTGCAATGCACAACTGTTAGAACCACATCAGTCATGTTACAGCTCCACAGTAAACCAGCATCAAAGAAAGGACACTTCTCTTTCACCGAAAGAGAGAAATGTGTGAAAGCTTGTTCATGTGAGTCAGATATATATCCTCCAGCAATTCATTTCGGAGACTAGTGAACATATGTTATTTCAGAGATAAATAGGCTACCACTCTTTTAAGTTCTAGTGTATATTAAAATTTGATCTGACTTGGATAATAATAATAATGCCGATAAGTGATATTATTACATTTTTTATGTTTGTATAGTAGTCTATTTTATAAATACAAATTGAGAAAAATATGGCCATATAATATCACTATTTTTAAGATCGGTTTCCTCATTTTAATGTTTTTACTTACTAAATAGCCCAAAATAAAAGAAAAAGAAAATATATTATTATTATTAATAATAATAATACACCGGTTTATTGTAGTATTTGTAATATGTTTTTACTTGAACATAAAAAATAGAAATTACAAAGAATCCAGATTTTAAAAAAAAAATCAATAGATTGATATTATTAGTAGCCTAGTATGTAATGTTAGTCTTTTGTAATATTTCTACTCTAAAATAAAATTATAAATGGATTTTTTTTTGTCTGTGTAATGTTTTACTCACTAAATGGGCTTAAGTAAAATAAATTCCATAATTTTCTCTGTTGAATCGCAGTAAAATATATTATGAACATACATTTAGCCTACTCATGATGTGCTGCGGTGGATGAGAGGTGCTGAAGAACAGCTCCCATGAGAACGAGCAGCAGTACCTGTATGAGCTGAGCTGATCTCCTCCTCTCTGCCTGCCGCTGCGCTCCTGTCTGTCCGTCCGCGGATGACTCGTTCCGTTAGAGTAACCGTTCACCGGACTATCCGTTAAAGTGCCGCCTTTCCCTCCGTTACTAATCCAGGGAAAGTTATCCTTCTTCGGGATGGGCCAGGGTTTGTAATCCTGTTTGTACTGGGTGATGCTCGGGAAAGGCACACCCGGGGGATGGTATTCTTCGCGGGGTTTATAACTCGGTTCCGTGCGTCCCCGGTGCGGCCGCCGGACATCCGCCGCGTGATCCGGCGCTACGAAGTCGACGCTCGGCGCCCGTTCCGTGGAAACGAGTTTGGTGACGGATTGCACCTCCTGCTCCGCGATGTCAGAGTAGTTCTGAATCGTTAGTGGAACCGACAAATCCGATTTGTCGAACTGGTTCCAGAACCGAGCCAAGCAGCACACTCTGCTGATGCACGGCCAAGCCATTGCTAGGAAACTAACCAAAACAAAAAGAAAGAAAGAAAACACAGTAAAAACACGACGAAGTGCTCGATTTCATGAAGGAATGCGAACCCGAGTCCGTTCCTCGAGAACTGCGCGAGACCACTCGGTGTCGGGACTCTGTCATTGCACATTCATCTCACGTGATTTGCACTTCATGCAGAAAAAAATAATAATCCATAAACATCGGAGTCGGTGACCCGTGTCCACTTCACGGCTGTAGCTGACAGAGCTCAACTTAATGCCCTAAAAATCCTCTTTTAATCACAACCTTTACCTAAGCCTACCTAGACAGCATTTCTGGGCATCATATGCGCTTACAACTGATTCAGATGATGTCTACACAAACTAAAAGTACCATGGAACTAGCCTTTTTGATATATGCAGTAGAATTTGATATATTGCACCGGGGTATGCTGTACTCCATATAAACCTAGCCAACTTGAAACATAATTTTTGTTCCTTTACAGTTAATATGCATTATATATTAAAATTAGGTCACACCAAATTTTGATTTATTTTAATTAATAGAAGTTAATGATAAAGAAAATCTATTTATGACGTTATGCTTGACAGCATCCGCAGTTTACAGCATTTTTACACTTAGGTGCCTAAACTTTCAACTGTGGCTTTGCTGGTTGGTTTCTTGAAGCGTCTTGGAGCAATGCCACAGTTCTTCTGGATTGAGTCTCTCTCAGTTTGTTCTGTTTCTTCATGTTATTCCAAACAGACTGGATAATGAAGAGATCAGATCTCTGTGTGGAGCACTGGTCAAAAATCTCACTGGATTATTACTATTAATAAATGAATGTAGGGGAATGCAAACTGATATTTCCTGACACACTACAGCAAAACACACCATTCCCAGTGTTCAAAAGTCTGAGACCATAGGCCTACATAAACTTTCAAAAACTAAAAAGCTTTTAAAAAATGTAGTTTTAAGAAATGTTACAATTATATGAAACTTAATAAATAATCTACCATAACATTAGGGTTTTCAAGTTGTCAGTTCAACTTTTCACTCAAACTGTTATTGCTAAGTAATATATAATATACATTATAAAATAAAATTCTTAAAAATAAAGCACAATTTACTTAACTAATATGAAGGCATTTAATTTCACTAGAAGACACAGACTTGGAATCCACTGTATATCACAGTACTATGGTGTATGGTATGGTACAGTCACAGTACTTTTTGTAAGGAGAGGAAAGCAGTTCAGGTCTTGACAGTCTTTTAGCAGTTTGAGCCATTCAAATTACTCACCGCTAATCAAAACCGACAGATTGATCCACAAACACATCTCTGCATACACAAACAAGCTGTCCTAAACATCTAGTCTGATTTAATGACATGCCATGAAACAGTTGAAATGGCTGAGGTCGGGCATATTTTGGCTTGATACTTCAGTTGTGAAATCTATGGCTCTGTTTTTCCACTTGATAAGCATAAGGTCATAAACAGGTCAATTAAACAGCACCTGTCTCTCATTACTGCAGTCAGTGAGTGTGCCGCATCACTACATTTCAGCCTCTATGGTCCTTGAATAACCAGAGAGGGAAATTTACAGCTTCAATAACATAACCTTTCATTTTTCAAAAGCTGTCATATTATTATTATTTTTGACAAGCTACAGGTTATAGGTTTACTGTAGTAAAGCTGTTTTTCTCCATTAGTGGTCAAGACTAATTTACCAACAGATTTGTCATCTGAAAAATCACTCCATTCCTCATTACTTTCTGTGGGGGAAATTTTGAAATCTTTATAACCTCACAATCCTTTCATCATTCAGCACAGATCAGATTTGTGATGCCATCTGTCATCAGTCACATGACATCATGCTCTTGAGGGAAAAAAGGATCACTCTGTGTTTGACAGGTTTTATCTAACTGATATATTAGTCACCCAAAAATGCTTTTATTAAATACTGAAAAAAACTGGTTTTTCATTATATGAATGCTTATTTTGTTACAAATTAATTCACATTTAGGTTTTGCATATGCAGAATATGATCAAAAATTTAATATGAAAAGAATAAAATGCATTTGAACTGCAAGGCATATAAATTCTGAGTTACTCCACTTATACATGATTGAACATGAGGTATAATCATATAAATGTTTGATGCATGAAATTAGAAATGAGTTCTACAGCTTGATTCTTATGAAATGCCTCCACCTGCAGGTGAGATGAAAGTCTTATATGTGGTGCATTAAACTGGGAAGACACCTGGGAATGTTGGATACCAAAAGGTGGAATGTGATTTGTTCAGAAATTAGTTTTCTCATTTCCAGATATGTTTGCTGGTTTGCTGTCCCCATTCCTTCTTTCTTAACTCCACTCGCCTGATTTTCCCACTCACTGTCTTGGGAAGATGATCCACAAACTCAATCTGACAAAAAAATGAGTTAAACATTTAAAAGCTGGAACAAAATATTCCTTTAAAATTGACTAAATTGAAAAGATCTCCTGTTAAGGATTAAATGCGGAAGTACTGAATTTGAATCGGAAGTCACCTTGCGTGGATATTTATAAGGAGCTGTCACAGTCTTCACATGTGTTTGCAGTTCCTGGATCAGTTCCTTATGGTTTCTTGATTTATAATCTGCTGTCAGCACTACAAAAGCCTTCACCACCTGAAACATGGAGCAGCACAATTAAAAAAAGTATACAAATAAACACAGTTTTGTATTACATATGTATGATAATCTTAGTTACAATTTTAAATCAACTACATACAAAATCTTTTACACTGCATACTTAGACTTATTTTTGCCTAATTCTAAGGTCACACTGCATGTATCCTTCATGGAGACGGCAATCCCAGAATGCATTGCACTACCTCTCCTCGAACTGGATCAGGGCTGCTGACCACAGCAGATTCTGCTACGGCTGGATGCTCTATCAAAGCGTTTTCCACCTCAAATGGACCAATGCGGTACCTAAAACACACACAACATGAGATATGAGATACAAATTTGCCATCATGGATGATAAGCAGAATTCCGTACCCTGCAGACAGGATGACATCATCAGCTCTGCCGATGAACCACAGGTATCCTTCATCGTCCATCATTCCCCTGTCACCAGTCAGGTAGAAATCGCCTCGGAAACATTCTGCCGTACGCTCTGGCTCCCCCTATAGGATGAATTTAGATCAATAAGTTTAATTAGTGCAACTCAAGCTCAAGAACTTTTCGTAAAGACTATGTGAAAAAAGGAAAACGTACTGTATACTCTGTAAAAAGAGAGAAGGGTCTCTGTGGTTTGACTCTGATGCCGAGGTCTCCCTCTTGTCCTCGTGGCACAACAGAACCATCTTCATCCACCACCTTAAACCAAAAAAGTCCATAGTTCACCTCAGGAAAACCAAGAAAATCCATCAGATTAAAAAAATAAAATAATTAAATTAAATTACATACATATATATATATACACATATATGACATTTGCCAAGTATGGTTAACCATACTCGGAATTAGTGCTCTGCATTACCCATCCAAGTGCACACACACACCAGTGAGAAGTGAACACACCATGAACACGGAATATATATATATATATTATACTATTGTATCTCAGCCCATATATTGCAGTTATTATTAAAATAAAGCCATTCAGGACAACAATCAAGTATTATAATACCCAGTTTAAACCCTGGCCGGACTGTTACTGCACCTGAACATCATATCCTGGTGATGCCTTTCCAAAAGATCCTGGTTTGATCTTCATGCCTTTGAATGTGCCTGCTATTAAAACCTAGGTGGAAAAAAGAGATATGAGCTATCTTTGCTTGACAGCACACTAGACTATGCTTAATTTTATTCTCTGTGTCTTTATAATGAATCCGTGACCCTATCACAGATGAAAACAGATGCTAATTTAGGACCCATTTTCACTCATCTCTATAATGATCCTATAAAACCTAATTCAAGAAAGAGTTTTAGCGGTTTAAAGGAATAGTTGCTAAAAAATTGTTACTCCCCCTCAGGCCATACGAGATGTAGATGAGTTGTTTCTTTGGAGAAATTTAGCAGTACATCACTTGCTCACCAGTGGATCCTCTGCAGCAGTGGTTCCCAACACTGCAGGTTTTCCATGTCTCCTTAAAAAACACACCATCAGCTCATTAGTAGAGACTCCAAGACCTGAACTGAGTTTGTCAGACAAAAGAGAGATGCAATATGTGCAGTGTTGGGGGCCTCCAGGAACAAGGTTGAGAAGCACTGCTCTGCAGTGAATGGGTGCCGTCAGAATGAGAGTCCAAATAGCTGATAGAAACATCATAATAATCTACAACACGACTCCAGACCATCTTGGGAAGTGAAAAGGTGTGTTTTCACTTTTTTGAACAAGTTTCGTGGATTACTTGTGAATTACTGTTTGGACTTTCATTCTGACGGCACCCATTCAATGCATAGGATCCATTGGTAAACAAGGGACATAAGGCTAAATTTCCCCAAACTTTTCTAACTAAGAAACAAAAAAATTCTATATCTTGCATGGCCTGAGGGTGAGAACTTTAAGAAAATTGGAAAATGTGTGAACTATTTCTTTAAATGTTTATTTACAGTCTCAGTCTGTCCGTATCCCTCATAGATGTCCAGTCCAGTGAGTTCTTTCCATTTCCACATCACCTCTGGGTTAATGGGCTCTCCTGCACACAGACAGTGCTCAAGAGCTCTGAACTTAAACCTGTCAAAAAAAAATCACAGACAAAGATGAGGACTAGACCTGGACCAGAGGAATCAGGCTCATTCTGCTGTGATCATTACAACATCCAGGTCAAGATTCTCAGTTCTTACTTACCGGCCATTAAAAACAAACTTCTGCTGACAGTATATATAAAAACAAATAATCATAAATGAAACCTTGTAAAGCTAGAGCTAAAAGAGAATTCATTTAAATACAAACACATCACAGTGCACCTGTTACAGTCAGTACCTGGATATGTCGTCCTGTACAAGCATTCGATACGCTGTTGGTGCCGTGCAGAAGGTGGTGATGGGATAGCTGCTCAGAGTCTGTCAGGAGAAAAACAACAGTGTCACCAGAATGTATACTGTTCAACAAACCATGTAAAGTTAGATTAAGTGTTACCATTTTTGGTTTTTCCATAAAACACTTTCATACAGCTTTGTTAGGGACATTTTTTAAAGATTCAAGAATCAAACAGAACATTACAGTCAAGAATGAACCAGTGATGTTCCTGTACCTTGAGGACTGTACTAGTATCAAAACGTGGCATGTGGTGAACAAACACACACGCTCCCTGGATCCATGGCGCAAACACACTGCTCCATGCAGACTTGGCCCAACCTGTGTCTGACGTGTTCCAGAACACATCCTGCTCAGTCAGATCCAGCCAGTACCTTAAGAATTCCCACACACAAATAAACACATGACATTTATTTGATTCAAATACAGGAAAGACAGCAATATTGTCAAATATATAAATATGATTGCTTAGCTGCTTAACGAAAATAAATATTTTTTAGGATGATTTGAAAGCATTTATTTGAAATATTATAAATTATTATTAATGTCTTTACCGATACTTTTGATCAATTTAATGTGGCCTTGCTGAGATAAAGGTATAAATTAAAAAAACTGATACATTAACATATACATTTTCACATCATTTAACTTTCAGAATGTTACAAACCTGCCGTTCACCGTGAGCCCCAGACCGTAACTACAGTGGCTGTGTTGGGTCATTTTTGGAGAGCCGGTTGTGCCACTGGTGAAGAAGATCGTCATGGCCTCATCACTCCTGGTGTCCATGCATACATGATCATCTGACACCTTTCTACAGCACAAACACAACATCTGATCTTAACTAAATCACCAATTTGTAATTTTGTTTATACTTTTAAGGAATGCACTCAGTCAGTAAATGACAGTGCTCACTGTACACACACTCACCCCATGAGTTCGGTCAGGTTGCCCCAGCCGTGCATGGACCTGTGGGACAGCAGAAGCTTGGTGGAGATGGAAGGGCATTCTGAGGATACGGAGTCCAACAGTGGAGCCAGAGTTTCATCTGTGATCACACACTTGGCCCCAGACGCCTGCAGCCGGTGGCAGATATCTCGAGCAGTGAGCTGAGACGTGCCGGGGATCAGAACCGTACCTGTGCAAGGAAACAGGGCATTAAAAGAGGAACCACTGTGAGTGTGTGTGTTTTTATTAATTTAGACCAAATAGTACAGAACTTAAATATCTGCCATCTATGGGTTATCAGTCATAACATAAAAATTACTTTCACTATATCTGTCAGAGAATGTTTGTTAACATTTTTAATTTACACACTTCAACTTCAAGCTAGTATTATTGTTTCAACAGAAGTGTGAATCAGTAAAAGTAGATTAAAGTTTAACTCTAAGAATGAATCACTAGAAAGGGAAACAGAACAATGAATCCTGAATTCCTGGAAACATATTGTGAGACTGTACCTGTTCGGAGACATGCCACGTTAACCAGCCACCACTCAGGGACTCTGGGTAAGATGAGGAACACACGGTCCCCTCTCTCTAAACTGCACACCTGATGCAGAACATTTGCAAGTCTTCTGGAGTGGAAGCCCAACTCCTCGAAACTCCATCTGACCTCCAGCCCGCTGTCATTCACCCACCACAGAGCTGGAAGAGACGACCTCTGTCCGTTCTGTAATATACAGCAACAACACACTGAACAGTTTCACAAGTTTTGGCATTAAAATGAACTAAGAAGTCTGGGATAATACCAGTATCCACAAACATTATGTAATACTTCACAGATCAGTAGATTAGTACATTTCTGCTGCACTAGTATCACCAAGCAAAATGGCACACCAGTTAGGTTTAGAACAACATACGGTTGCGTAAATGAAAATGTTTTTTCAGTGAACTAATAAAAGCTAGTTTCTTATTTAAATTATGTTCCTAGAAGGGGAAAAGAAAGGCACTTAATAATTATTAGTAATGGACATGTCATGTTTTGAGGTATTAGTTGGTTTTACTTTTATTTACAGAAATTTTATGGTAAAACCAATGTCAAAAGTACTTTATTTAGCTCCTTATTCCCAATATTATTACATTTTATCATCATATTTTTTTTGCATACATTACACATGCAAATAAAAAAAGTACTGTTTTAATGAATATAAAATAATGAGAAAGGTGTTTTCCGAACACTCCCCAAACTCTCTCCTAAGGACCGCCCCAAAATATTGGTAGAGACCAGCCTAAAAAAAGTCGCGGGCCGCGTCTTTGATCTTTTTCGTGAGAATTCCAGACTGTATGGTGAAACTGTCGTGAAATGTTTTACACTTGTCTGTACAGCATCAGCTCATCTGCCCACGATTTTACAATGTTTGTTTAGGACTTATAAAGTATTATCCATCAAGTCGAAATATTAATCGGACGTTAAAGTACATTTACTCAGTTTACAGTGAAATTGGACAAACATATTGGATCATCGGTAGCAGAGCATTATTAAATGACCTTTTCTTTTGTTTCCCACTGCTCCAGCACGTCCTTGGCGAAGTTAAAACGCTGTGGAACTTGTATGTTGTAAATCCGTCTCATGCTCTCATAATCGCAGAAGTTTTTTGGTGCAGATGTTTTGGATCTGCACATTTGCAGCCACCGACCTCCTTCGTGCACTTCATTTTTCTTGGAGACTTTCAGACAGTGGTTGAAAAAGCTTTTGCGAAGCACATATAAACTCATTGCAAGTCTTTAATCAGTGGACTCGTCGTTATAAACTCAAGCAACGGAGGTAGTTTGTCTCATGCTACACTAATGACACGCAACTGAAACTTTCCCACGGCTCAGTATCTCATTATCGAAAACAGCCCGTTTTCCAGCTCGTTACAACAAACTTCTAAAGAATGAAACGGCGTTCTATGAAAGAAAAACGCAGGCACCTCAGAACATACAGATGCGATAAAAGCTCCACAGATACAGTCCAGCTTCGTGAAAAAAGCCTCTAAATCTTTTCAGTAAAGCAGGAATGAAACTAAAAACTACTAAAACTAAAAGTCTACAAGCCTACAAAACTAAAGTCACGTGTCTGAACTACACTTTCAGTTAAAACCGACTTACTGGATCTTTCCTTCAATTTTGTCATTACATGCTCATTCATGGATTTTACTCTAGTTGAGAACAATGTAAAACCTCATGTTCAAATAAAAAATGTGTGAAAACTGACATTTTAAATGCAATTTATTAAAAAAAAGAAAAAGAAATGATACATTTGAGCACAAGACATACATTATATGCAACAACAAAATCAACCATTACTTTTCCGGTTTAAAAACACTTAGTTAAAAAATAAAAACATAGCATATTGATGGCAACTAAAACATTTAACATTTATAAATGACTCATCTTTCTAAAACAAAATCACAATGTCAAGGTATAGATTTATAAAAAAAAAAAAATTAATAACATAAAAATAGTTAAAACTGGATATTCTGAAAGAGTGCTCAGTGTCTGAGACGAGTGCGTCGTGTGCGGGTGATGGGTGTGGTCACTTTCGGTGTCTCACTCTCAGCCATGACAGCATCTAAAAAAATATAATCAAAATGAAGCATGTTAAAACTTAATACTGCACAATTAACATGGAATAAATTAAAATGAAAAAAGAATGATGTGAAAGTGACTGACCCTCTTCCTCTTCTTCATCACTGCTGAAGGTGATGGCAGGTTTGGGACGAGAGCGAGATTTTCTTGGGGTTACAAGGTCGCTGTCATCTAACTTAGGTTTACCACGCCCTGAAGGATGAAGAGACACACAATGAGATGAATTTCTAAAATAGAATTCTTTGTAAGATCTGATCTACTCAATCTCTTCACCTCGTGTGGTTTTGCGCACGCTCTTGGGTGGCCGTGGTGTTTGTAGGATTTGACTTTGTGTCTCCCCCATCTGCTGTTCGCTCTCCTCGTTCTCTACATTCTCCAGCCCTTTAGTGTGAACAGCTGTCAAGCGCTTCTCGTAGTCTTCAACCTGCGCCTAAACAAAAACAGCTACTTTCAACACACTAGCATAAACAGTCACCAAGTCTTGATCAGTGCTGTGTGCTACAGTAAACTACAATACCCCATTTTCCAGCCACACATACACAAATGTAGTACCTTAAACTGTTGTTTGGCTCGTCGACGGAGTTTGGCTGCAATGGACAGGAGGGGCTGATAGACTCCAGGCTCAGCGAGTTTATCACTGTAACAGTCCCAGCACTCTTGCAGCTTTTTGAAGCCTCGCTCACACACAGACAACAAGGACAGAGACACGGCCAGATCTGCCCACTGACGCTCAGTCCTGCAGAGAGAGAACAATGGAGAAGACCTCACATGAGAGATGGAGACCTGGTCATTAGTAATGTTTTCCTGTGCACCACGAAAAGCTCTCATTGGCCTTTTTTTAAATTTAATTTTGAGGAATTGCATCTTTGGACTTGTTTGAAGTAGAAAAATCTTCCAAAATCAGGTTAAACATTTTAGTTTTGGTGATGGACGAGAAAAACATTTTTAGAGCCCGTTTCCATTGGGAGACCCAATGAAAAACAAATTGTGTCTGATACCCACTTTGCGGTTCTGAATCGTTGGCAGAGCTTCTCCACTAAACTCTCTGTCTGCCTCTCTTTAGTGATGTAGGAGAAGAGTTGTCTGAAAGAGAAAGTTAAATAGAAGTGATTTATATGCAGAATAATGCTATTGTAATGCAGAAAAAGTTAAATTGCAATAGCAGCATAAATCATATCTCACTTCATAATGGTGTTGAAGTCCTCCTCCTTCATTCCACGTTCAGGATCAGATAATCGGCTGATGATGTCTGGCAGCAGGTTGTAAATGGCATTGTCCTGAAAAAATAAAAAATACAGAGTTATAATCAGGGTATCTCAATTTAGGAGGATGAGAGAGAAAGAGACAGCAGAGCGGCAGTGGAATAGCTACCTTTGCAGAGAGCTCGTTGAAGAAGTTGAGAGCGAGGCTGGCGATGTGTGGCTCAGGGTCCAGCAGGAGCACTGCGACCTCACTGACCTGACCTTTGACCTTCATCACGTCCTTCAGCACCAGCTGGGTCAAAACTGTGATGGCAGTCAGCCGCACAGATGCACTCTCATCACTCAACCTTAAGACAAATCAATTACAGTACTGATCACCAGAATCCACCACACAATATATAACATTTTAAACCCTATGAGAAGTGATTGCATTGTAATAGATTTAGCAGGAAATATAATCAACAGAACAACTGATTATGCAAAATATCCCTAGACCACTGGTTGTTTGACCTTGTGATTGGGAGCTACCTGGCATAAAGATTGGGCGTCCAGGGTTCCAGGATGTTGGGAAAGCGGACTGTTAGGTCACCAAGAGCAACAATTGTGTTGGCTCTGACAACAGGAAGTGGAGATTTTTCCAGCACAGTGAACAGCAGTCGGATATTGTCTTTACAAACAGTAGGACTGAGAAATAGACACAGAATATTAATATTGCATGGTTAAAGAAACGTATAGGATCATGACACTGAAGACCGTAGTAATAGCTGCTGAAAATTCAGCTTTGCATAACAACAAAGAAAACAAAAAAGAAAAACTAACTTAAAATATATTCAAATAGAAAAGTATTTTTTGAAATAGATAATTATTTTAGATTGAGCTTGATTGTAAACAATCTTTCACTTTCAAATAAGTACAGATTGGTCAGCATAAGAGACTTTATAAAAAAAAAAAAAAAAAAATTAAAAATAAAGATAATTCTATAAACTGAAACATCTTACAGACTGTAATATAAAACAACAGAAATACCTGATCATCATGTACTGAGACAGAGCCAGGCAGGCAGCAGTGGTGAGCTGAGGGTGGGAATATTTCCCTGGAGAGCTGCACACTTTCACCAGCAAAGGCAAAAAGGCACTCAACATGTTCCCTTCTGCAGAAATAGACCACAGTGAAACAGGGATCAGTGCTTTGTGAACCAGCTAGGAACATGTTAATAAACAAATTATGATGCATGTTTATGAATACTTTGTTCTCTTTATTCCAACAGTTTCTTTAGATGGGCTCACCAGATAATAACTCCGTCTCACAGATCTTGCGGATAAACTCCACCTCAGTGTCCTCAGCTGAAGCGCCCACCAGCCCTAGCTCCTCTTCCACACAACTGTCATTAGCATCCTAGCAAATTACACAAATAAGTCAGCAGTGTGCATTGGGCAGCACTTTAATGTGACTTTACAGAAAACAGTTAATAACCTTTTTGTTGGCAGGTGCCTTCTCTTTCTCCTCCTTCTCTTCCTTTTCTCCTCTTCTCCTCCGCAGCTCAGCGCTTACACTTCTCTCAAGGTGAGACACCTGCCAGAAGGCCACTGCTCCACACAGTGAAAGCACCTGGGCCAAGCTCACACAGTTCACTAGAACAAGAACAGGAAATTTACCTTTGCAAGTATATATATGTAATTTATGCTCACCAAGGCGCAAGCAATTCATTAACGGTTAAGATATATAGAGAAACAGTACAATTTGAATGTTTTCTATTTGAATGCGTGTGTGTGTGTGTGTGTGTGTGCAATTTTCTTAGTAGTTTATGTCAATTACATAGCACACAAAAACTCTTGTGTCGACATTACCTTGTTCCTCAGAGCCCTGTGACCCGCCTTCCTGCAGTTGTGATTGGTTGGGCTCTCCGCCCTCTGTGATTTGTTCCAAAAGGAGATGAGCAGACCGCTGGAGGAGGCGGGAACACAGCTGGTCAGGGGACTCTGCCAAAAAGTAGATGAGACGGACAGCCTGTTCCATGAAGGTCTGCCAGTGGGGGTCGGACTGGACTAATCCTGTACAAAAGAAGGTATAATCGTTACCCAATGGCAGAAATGAATGAAAGAAACCAAAATGAGAGAAAGACCATGTTTACACCTGGCATCCACAGACAGGGTGATTTAATAAAATAAAAAAGACAAAAAAGAAGGATTAATGACATGAATCTTAAATGATGTAAAAGTATTAAGGGAACACATGGTCAGTTTGCATTCGTAGCATTAAAGCCGGCAGATCCTAAACAACGAAGGACTATCTACTCACATGGAAAGAAAAACCACAAAAGTATGTGTTGTGGGGTAAGTGTGGCAAAGTCTTTCAAGTTTTTGGAACAGCAAATTGAAACCTGTGATCAGATTACCCAACACAAAAGCTAAGAGATTTAAACAATGGCAAAAAGAGGTTCAACATTTTTTTTAAAATCAAGTACAAACCATCAGCAATGGCCTGGGACAGAAAACTGAAGAGATGGTGGTCCATAGGAAGCCTAAAGGGAACACCCTTGGATTGCTGAGACACACAGAAGCATACAAACCAGCATATTAGAATGATTTCTGAAGGACCATATTACACTGATGACTTGAATAATAGCTGCCCAAAAAACAGCTTTCCATCACAGGAATACATTTTAAAATACATATAAAAAAAAAGGTTTTAAGAGTAGTATTTCACAATATAACCATTTTTGGCTGCATTTTGATCAAGCAAATGCAGACTTGGTGAGCATAAGAGACTTAAAAAAAAAAATCATAATGACCCTAAACCTTTAATTGGCAGTTTATACATAAAATGTGAAAACATACCCTAACATGGTCTGTAATGTTAGCAATGGTGATGAGTGTGTCCCGAGCCAGCAGATAATCTTCTGCAACCTTCTCACCCAGAGCGACAGAGCAGAGTGTGTCCAAATTACTGAGAACCACCTCCCTCTCAGCACTAGACACAAAATGAAGTAACAGATTTGAATAATTTGAATGCCTTGTAACAGCATGATAAAGACAAGAATGCCCTCAGACTACAGAAGAACTAGCTCATTGGACATTACAGAGAACTGAGTTTTGACCTGTGTCCACACACACACACACACACACACAAAATGATCATCCTTCCCAAATTCCTCCTCCATTTCTTTGAGGGAAAGCTTGATAGGAAGAACTTGTTTAATGTAGGCAAGCCCTTACAGCAAAGCAGCAAATCTCCCCTGCCCAGCCAAGATTACCAGCCAACAGGAGCACAGAAGAGCTCAGTCTCTTGTCCTATGAGCTCGCATTCGCCTTGGTCTCATCATTGGGCAAAATGATTATAATGCCGTGACATTATGTCAGTTTAACAATCATTAAAAAGCATTAAGATTTGAGTGTCTCACCGTGCTGCCATGCCCAGCAATAGCACTGCAGCTCTCCTGTGAAGTGCTTTAGTCTCTCGTTTACCAGAGAATCTCTCCCACAAAACCTGCACCACTGAAGTCTGCAGGGCACTCTCACTGCTGAAAAACTCCTGGACCTGCACCAACACAAAAACAATGTCAAAGAATAATAAAGTAAGGGAATGACTGCTTACACGCAGGGTAAAAGAGACTCACAATCTCCTCCAGACACTGGACGGTCCCCAATGAAGCATCGATCATCAGATCCGACAGATTATCCACTAGAGTCTGAGCCTTCGCCCTGATGGACAGATACAAAATGCCAGTTATATAGCATATCAGCTATAGTATATCAAATTGTGTTCCTTTAGCCTTAAAAAGCTGGAAACAAAATGTTTGCAGACCTGGTGTTTTCACCGTGGGGGTTAAGGTACAGGCGTCTGTAGGCCTGAATGACAGCATCTTTGATTGTGACATCAGTGGACCAGACAAGAGGCAGCATCTTTCTGACACCACACACAGAGTTGGCCACACTAAACTCAAACGCTGTGACACAGAACTGCACCGCCTCCTGCACAACTGAGAGAGGGAGACCAATCAATGGAATCTACACATTGCCAACCTTGTATTTTGTATTTAAAGTCATAGTCTTTACTTTTTTTTTTGTGGTTTATATTGGATTCAAACAAATGATCAAATGGCATGGCACAGACTCGGTTTTAATCACTGGTCGTTAACTGGATTGAGACTACATTATTGGGGAAGTCTGGCATGTGTCATGAGAAGTCTTTTACCTGTAGTGGTCTTCCAGTACAGCATGTTGTTTATGACAGCGATAGATCTTTCCACTTGTAGAGCGAAGCTCTCTGTGTCTTTCAAATATTGAACCAACATCTCCTGCTTCTTTAGTTCACTTTCTCCACCTTCATTACCTTCACCCTCTTTCTGTGGGGTGGGAGGACCATCACTTGACACAGACTCAGGTGTCTCCTGCTCTGGGCCTGAGAGAAGAGAGATACACAAACAACTTGTGTGTTTATTCGGACTAGAAAACCGGTCATCAAGACTCTTTAATGTGGAAGTTTGGAAGACTATTCAAAGTAAAACATACCCTTGAAAAGTGTTGCAAGAGTTTTGATGAGGGTGTCTGCATTTAGGTCAGCCAGATCTGAGAAAAACGATGACTCTGGGTATAGAGAGTGAGCCCGCATGCACAGACGAACTGCCTTCCTACAAATAATTAAAAACAGCACATTGCATGCCTATGACAAGTAGTAAGGGTATGAGAATATTTGTGTGTTAAGTCACACATACCTGTACTTGCTTTCCCGGAGAAACTGTGCGATTTGTAAAGCAGTGTCTCTGTCGCTTCTCTCCTTCTCTTCCCCCATCTCCTCCTCATCTTCATTCTCCTCTTCCTCACTGCCAGGCTCCAGTTGTGCTTTCACAGTCATCTCCAACTCAGGCTTCATCGCATCCCAAAGATCAGCTGCTGTGATGACTGCAACTACAAACACAAAAGGTAAAATCTTATAGCTGGAATCAATTCCTAGAGTGCCAGTGACTCCAGGCAGACTAAAAGGAGCAATTAAATTAGGAAAGAAACATACCAGGAACTTGCTCTTTTTGGGAGTCTCTCATCTCTTTTAATTTGGCCATCTCTTTTTCCAGCGGCTTTGTCAGGTCCACACTGCTCAACTTGACAAGGATAAAACAAAAGTGACTATATTTATTGTATGTAAATGATTAAATACTAATAATATTAATGTTAAGAAAAAAACATAGCCTACATGCAATGTAAGTTGCTTTGGATAAAAGCGTCTGCTAAATGCATAAATTTAATTTAAATATACTAGTGTTCAAAAGTTTGGGGCCAATAAAGGTTAATGTTTTTGAATGGTAGTGGACCTACCAGATGTTATGAGCATGTTTGTACCTTGCAACTGTATGGGTTATGAGCAATGAAGGCAGCCAGCAGCTGGATAGCACTCTTACACACATGGACAGACTTGTCACCCAGACGCCCAACGGTCAGCTCCATAACCTCGGTGTACCTGCACAAGGGCAAGGCCTGGAAAGGAGACAGGATATTATATCTTAGAGCACCCAAGAATAAAACCCTTAATTTTCTGTCGAAGAGAAAAGGGGAAAATCAACCCACACACCTTGCTGTTGACAATACGTGCATAGACCTGTAGCACACGTGCTCGGACATGTGAGTGGGCATCATGGATGTGCTCCTGCAGTGTGTCCAAGAAACGATCTCGACTTGTACGAGCAGAATCATCCAGTTTATCACCAGACAAAACCCGGACAAGAACCTCACCGAGAACCTCACACACCGCCACCCGCAGACTCGGACTCTGTCCAAACACAAACAGTATGTTAACAGAGCACACACAAAGAACAGTTATAAAACTCAATGCTTTGTTTTAAACGATTGCCCTCAGATTACCAAAGAGAGAGCTCAATGCCCAAAGAATTACTGCAGAGAACCGAGACTCAACCTGTGACCCCCCCACACACACACACAATGTAAGCTCCATCCTTTTTCTACCCTATTTCTTTGAAGGATAGAAATGTCAAAGAATAGGGCTTGTTGAATGTAGGCAGGCCCTTACAGCAAGACAGCAAATCTTTACTGCCCAGCCAAGATTACCAGCCAATAGGAACACAGGAGAGCTCAGACTCTAATTCAATGGGCTCATATTCGCCTTGGTCTCATCACTGGGCAAGATTCCAGTGACAGAAGCGATGCCATAAAGAACACTTGACTGTACCTCTCCCTCCAGGTGTGTCAGGAGAACACTGATGTTGGGGATCATGGTTTCAGGAACCAGAGTACTGAGTTCTGACAAAAAGCTGGAGAAAGCCTTCACACCTGAACCTTCTCTGGCTAATTCCTCACTTGACTTCTGACCAATCTCTCTGAAACACACATGGAGATTTGAAGTACATTAAAATGAGCAGTAATCAAAATGTTATAAGACTGTAATAAAATATGTATTTTGATGTAAAGAACCCCACAATGTAATTTAGAGAACATATAGCAGTAAATACATGGAAAATGTATTTCTTTGGATTTACATAGGCAAGCCAAAAATATAATAGTTCATAATAGCCTGAAATAATAGTAAACTTCAAATTATAAACTTACAAATAAAATAATATCATTTGATGAGTGGTGCAATACCGGAAATACACATTCATTAATATATACCTTTACATTTATTTTTTTCCCTTCTATTTATAACCATAGATATCAGACATTACATAATATACGTGGTCATACCAACAGAGTATCACAAGCTCAATTTAAGCATCACCTCATGATCTCTCCGACAATGGCCTTGACCCCATACTCGGAGCTCCAGGAAGCAACAGCCGCAGCACATACTGATGCCAGCTGCTCGAAGTGCTGCAAGAGCTGAATCACCTTCACACATGCTCCTGTACAGGAAAAAGAAAATATTCAGGACTACACCATTGCAAACCTACTCTTGTGGCTGTGAGGTGTACACATAAACCTACCCAACATGTGATTGTATTTCTTCACCATGATACCAAGCACATGAATGATCGCATCTCTGGTGGACTTGCTCTTTACGTGGCTTATGGTGGGGTTTTCCAGGAGTTTATAGCAACAGCATGTCACACAACTACACAAAACAACAAATGTTGGACATGTAGAAACTGCATTTGTGATCATGATGTTAAATTAGAGTTAAAAAGATAAAACACAGACACTGTGACAGGTTAAGAGGAAAAACAGTGCCTAACCTAACAAACTCCTCCTCCACTAGAGACAGGCTCCACAGTGTACGAATGTCCAGCTGCAGCAGTTGAGTCAAACACTGAAGAACGGTCTCTCTCTCACTGTCCCACTGCAGGAGACCTTTTCCGGCAACTTTATCCTTCTTACGACCCTGAGGCACACACCAAAAGATGTTTAATATACTGTATACACAAAACAAACAAGCTTAGAAGCAACCATTGTTGCCCTCAGATTACCAAAGAAAACATTCACAGCTGGTGAGCCTGTTAGGAGATGTGACTCTTTGCTGACTGACACATTTACACACACTCAGGACATAAACACACACACACACACACTGTAAGCTGCCAAATCACCCACAGATATCCATTTCTAAAGTAGAACTGTATTATACTTGACAGCTGGTATCAATATGGGTGGGCCCTTACAGCAGGGCAGCCAATCTCCCCTGCTCTGCCAAGATTACCCACCAGTCAGAAAGCAAGAGAACACAAAATCCCACTCAATCAGCTCATATTTGCCATGTCCTCATCACGGGGCATAGTATAAACAAACTTATGAACCATTAAAAACTCGATAACATTCGGTAGTACCTTGCTGGGTGCTGTGACGATAGTCTCCCTGTATGAATCACTCTCGAGTGTTTCTGTGAGTTTGCAAAGAAGAAAAACGCTCATCTTTACAGCGTTGAGCTGCTGTTTGCGGTCCACAGCTGACAGAGAGCCAGACAGGAGAAGGGTCGGCAGGGAAACAGACAGGCCCCTGACCACTGAGAACAAAGAGCATTGTGAAACATTGTGGGAAATGTACTTTTGATTCATATGCGTTAAGTATGACTATGGGATACTAACCTTGTATCAGCAACTCCAGTGTGTCTTCTTTTACTGCCACATCGACTGTGCGACAATGTCTAAATGCAAATAGAAACTGGTGCTTAGACAAAGGCATGGTAACACATAGGGTTGATATTTAATAAAGCACATATCCCTCCCCTTTTTTGTGTTATACATTTAGCCCTTTTGTTATTCCCATGTCGTTTTTTTTGTAAGGAACTGTAAAATGCTCTTGGGTTTAAAGCAATCTTGACAGATAAAACATAAGCTGTAAGAACTTATTACGGTCAACTTGTTTACATTTGATGATTATTCATCACTTTGTGTTAATAATGTGGTCTTTAGGAAAATAGTACAGATCTAAGTTTAACAGCTGCTGAAAAGTAATGTTAGATTCTCCTATATTTATTTATATATGTATAAATTACAATAATACACATTATGAATTAACTTTTTCTAAAGCTTTGGAAATTGTATGTAGTGTGTTTTGCATTATATGCGCAAATTATACTGTTGCATAAAAAAATTGTGTGTACACTGAAAGACAAAAAAGGTCATCAAAAATGTGATTATTATGGGTTTGTTTCCACACTCACTGCAAAACACTGTATGCTGTATCAAAATACTCCAGGATGCACAAGGGTCCCTGACTTCTTAGTGCTGCTTTAAGACCTTAAAAACATACAGAAAAGGGGTAATTACAAGAGAGACGATACTGAAATGCATGCAGTTAAGACGATCAAAGTACTTACTGTTGATATGAGAGGGAAGCTGTTTAACAGACAGTACATCTTGAACCACATACTGGTTAACAGCACCAGACTTCACGAGATCGTCCAAACAAACTGGTAAGACAAAATCCCACGACATCTCGGCAGGCCTAACGTTAAACAACAACAAGTAGCGTTACGTTAAGTTAATGAAAACAAACATGCTGATTTGTAGGGAAAGTCACTGCAACAAAAAAAACGACCTCTATTGATCTAGTCTATCATTTAATGTTTCATCTCGGTTACACATATTCACTAAATAAAGGAAAAACAGTTTCTGTTAATATTAAACTTAAGCAAAAACATGTTTGTTTTGTCTTACAGAACAAGCTAACATGCTATGCTAACCACAAAAACGATAGAAACAGACACATTTTTAATTTATCGTATAACAAGGCATTTCGCACGGTTTAAATAAGTAAAACGACATATCCAAACACTAAGCTTGCAAAAAAAAAAGTCGAATTTATTCCAAACAAACCCTGACCAGAAAACGTATCCGTAGAAAGCAGAGTAAACAGACTGAACGGTTGGCGCCGCGGCTTTGAATGTTGGACAGCGCCCGCCAAAAAGGAAGTACGTCATGACTCCGCCCACTCACAAACGCCACGCCCAACTGATCAGCAGAGGGCGCCAGAGACCAGAGGTTAGATTGAAACTTTTATTATTTTCAAATTAAAATATAGTAAAACGAACGTGAAAATTCCACATAAAAAAAAAACTCTTCTGGGTGTTATTCTGAATAATATGCTGTTAAATTCATAAAGGAGCTTTGTTTACTGTATATTTTAAGTGTCACGTATGTTTAGTATGTTTGGTTGTTTTAGTTTTATTTAACTGTTTCACTTGATTTAACATTTACTTTATTTTAAGTCTCGCACTTTAAAATGTATTTGGTATTTTGCATTAGCGTTTTCGACATAGGTTGACCATAGTAACAATATTAAGGTCAATATAATTCGGTCTATGAAATATACTTTAAAGATTCCACTTTTCCGTAATCAAACAATACAGCGTGGTTAATTTCCCAGTGTCAAGCAAACCACATCTCGGGTTTTGTTAAACTTTTATTTTGACATCACTGCACTCAATTCCCACTCTTGGCGTCATGATTACCACGAGGTTAGAATGCGTGAAAAACACACATGTGGGTTGCCTTGTCAGACCCAGAAAACCGACAGATCTGTTTTAAAATACCCGCTTGTTGTTTTCTCTGTTCTTATTCGGTTTTTAAGGCCCACATGTTATAATTCACAGCAAGACTGATTAAGACATTGCCTTGGTAAGCGCGTCTTTAGGTACGGATTTTTATTTTATAGTTTACTATGTGACCTGGTTCAAAGCGCATTTAACCAAATGAGTATTTCGTGTAATCAATCAACATTATGCAAAATATTCATAGATCTGACCCAGACACAGTTAGGTTTTTTGATTGTGTTACAATACAAACCATAACACGTGATGTTCTGACAGTAATGCCTATTTGAATAACAAGCTAACACGAAGGATTTCCGTGTATGTTTTAAAGTAGGATGGAGTATTTGCCTGACTCTAATGTAAGATATAAGGATGTGGATTACTGGAATGAACGGTACCGGACGGAGGAGAGCTTCGAGTGGTTCGGGGACTTTACAAAATTTGACCATCTGCTCAGACAGCACGTGGGAACGGAAGAAAACATTCTGATGCTTGGTAAATAAAATATTTACAACACAAAAACTGTTTTACAATTTGAAAAGTGCAACAGGAGTAATTGTATGTTGTTGTATTGTGTATATTACCTATGGTCAGCAAGAGGCGCTACTGTACTATTTTTGTGAAATTTTGATCTGTCTTAACGGAATAGCTCGCCAATTAAAAAGTACAAATACTCATTCCCCCTACAAACAAATCTCTAAACTTAAACCGTTCATAATAATGTCTCCTCCAGTGAATGAGTCCAACCCACTGGTGTACTCTGACATCTAAATCCACTGACATGTTTGTTTAGGACTGTTTTCCCTTGAAAATAGTGCATGATCTGTGCATATTTCTCTCCTGAGTCAGACTAGAGTTTTCCCCCTGGAGAAAACAATATTTTAGCCAGAAGACCAGGTTTCTCTAGAAGAGCCTACAAAATATGAAAAACAATCCTCACTGAGAAGCTCATACGTAAATGATCTTCTATCATGTGGTTGGCTTACAATACGAACCTAGGTTTCTTGGTGCATTTTCAACGTTCGTAGTTTAACGTCTGTTTTTTTTTTTTTTTAAGATTGGTCAAACATTGAGCCCAATTATTTGTGTTGAGCATTGAGTCTGCAGGTCTGTAACATAATAGATGCAGTATTATAGTCAGACATAAGGGGACAGTATTGGTCAGTTCACTCTCATGGATTATGTATTCAGCTGGTGCTGTATTAGAGATGAGTGCGGACCTCTGACATGCACTCTGAGCTCTAGAGCTGTACGAATTCAATGACACAAGCTCCCGTCCCCCAAGGACAGGTTCAGCTATGTCTCAGTCCAAATAACCAATCAAAGAGCCACCATTCACACACTTAAAGCAGCATACTAAAGGCACGTTGGATTAGGGTCCGGTGTGCATCAATGTTGAGCTTTATTTGATTCAGCTGGGATCAATAAAGAGTATTCTGAACCTAGTGTTTAAAGACAAGTGACTAACCTTGGAATTGTGATGATATTGAATTGTTTTGATATAGTCCTATGTGGGCGGATTCTGGATTGTTGGATTTAGCAGAATTGTATTTCATCAGCTCGCTGAGGAGACACCCTTCTTTTCTCCTTCTTTGCTTCTCCCTTTCATTCTCTCTCACCACACAGACACCCTTTCTGCACCCACATCATGTTTCATCCGCAGTCCACCCTCACAAACACAACATCTACGCTTTCTGTGACCTTTCTCAACCGGAGAACAGGGCGAGGAGTTCCTACGCACCCTTCTTTCATGTGCACCACTTGTGACACGTAATAAATGTCTTTCATTTATGTAATGCTCCAGTCATGACCCTTTTACCTCTGAATTGCTGCCAAATTAAATTTTGTAGCTCTCTGTTCATCATATTGTTATATGTTTGTTCTCCATTCAGCTTTTTGTTTTTCTTCCACTAAATTACTGCTCAACTGCTTGGGATTGGGTTATATTTTACACAGATTCTATGGTTATGAAATGTCTCTCTCCATCAAGCTCTTTCCCGGCTTTCGTCTTTATTTTTCCATGCTCAAGGATACTGCCACATCAGTGTCCTCCCTAACCCATAATGCAGAGGCCCAGGGCAGATTCCCGAACAGGCTGTTAAGGCTGCATGTGTCTCAAGTTTCTGTGGTTGTGTAACGGTTTGTTGCATGAGGAGAAGTGGAATCCCTGCAGTTAACATGAGCAGATTCTGTCACAAGGAGAGGCAGTTTTAGATCCCATCCCATCATGCCTGTTTCTGAAATGTAGAAATTGGACCATCAATTGAAACAAAAATGGCTCATTTGGGAAATGGTTGTGGTTATCATGGCACAACCACCACAATATTTGCATATCAATGTCTGTTCAGCAATTTGGCTCGGCCTGATGAACGATGTCGTAAACTGTGCCATCATGAGCATGAGGTTATTTGAGCATAACAGGTCATTTACATATAGTGGTCTTAAAGGTACAGTAACCAAAACCGTTCTATGGTTAGTGGGAGGATGGAAATTGTCATAAAAAATATATCATGGCTATTTTTGGTGACATAAACCTTTATTCATGGCCTGATTAAACTGTATGCAAGGGTGGACTTTTGTATGTTAAAGTGATTAGAAAATTCTGTTTGGCATTGTAGTTCAGTAATGTGACACACTACAGTTGAAAAGTTTTGCGCCAGTAAATGTTTCAGATGTTTAAAAAAATGTCTAATGCTAATTATATCTGCATTGATCAAAAATACAGTAAGCGATAATTTTGTGAAATATGATTGCAATTGAAAATATATTTAAAATGCAACTTAAACCTACCATGCAAAGTTGAATTTTCAGCAGCCATTTCTCGGTCTTTCGTGTAATATGCTGATTTGGAATCATTTCTTATTATAAGTGTTGAAAACGGTTGTTTATTTTATTTTTGTTGAATCCATCATGCACTCCTTTTTACAGGATCTAGCGATGTATATGCAATTAAAGAGAGCAGCATTTATTTGTAATGGCAACAAACAAACAAAAATATCTCACTGAGTCAGATTTTTAAGGTTTAGTAGTTTATCAAACAATTCCAATGTGGGAATTAGACTTCAAATATAAAGATTGCAAGAAAAATTTACTATAGTTACCTATTAATTTCTACCTATATCATGCAAAAAATATTGACACATCTCACAACCACAAGTTATACATAATTACAAGAGATACAATTTGAAACATTCACTCAGCCTTATGTTGATATAAAACCATATGCATTTTTTTCCCAATACAGTACAAAAAAGTAAATGGGTTCAAACACAGTTTTATACAAAAACAGTGCTTTTAAAAACTTTATTCAAAATTCATATTTTCTGTTCTGCAGTAGAATGAAAGTCATGCAAGAGAATGACATAAGGTTAAGTAGATGATGACAGAAGATACATTTTTGGAAGAAATACCACTTCAGAACTCATACATCCTGGAAATTGATGTTGGTTTGTTTTTAGGAATGAGTCGAAACCATTTTCGTGGAATTTGATAGTATGTTGTTGATAAACAGCGCCTTCCTTTAATGTTGTATATGCATGAGTATTAGTATCAGTATTTCAAGCATGTCTTCTCAAATGTTTTTTTCCACTCAGTCAGTGGGCAAACCCACATTCATTAGAGACATTGCTGACAGAATGGAAAGAGCAAAGATAGAGGAGAGAGGCGAGAGGGTGGTCATTGAAGTCACATCAGCGCACCATCAGCAGGGTCCCCTCATTCACACTCTCTCTCGATTGCTATTGGCTTCACTGCTGTACCCCACTGCAGTGAACAAGCTTACAAAGAAAGAGAGAAGCATTCAAGTGCTCTTTGTTGTTCATCAGAACAATCACATTTCATCTTCAGTGAAGTCCTGAAGAGTTTGAGGCAATTGAGTTTTGAATGAACCATCTTGAATAGAGTACTCATGAGTCACTGTCGGTCAGAAGGAGTGTGAGTCAGCTCTCGCTTCACACGGCGAGCATCATGTCTCGTTTTCTCTCACTCTCGGCATTCATTACCCCCCAGAGACACACAACACGTTCTGAACCCAGACTGTGCTGTGTTGGGAGCGAGCCCTGTGGTCCAGATCTGCTGCAGCTGTGTTAAACGGAATGAATGAATGAATCGGTGAAGGGATGAATGAAAGAACAGAGCGGATGAATGAACCGTGGGGGAAGGGAAGGCTGCGGTGTTATGCGGTATTTCCTTGGCACCGCCCAGCCTGTTTTGTTCTTCCTTCCTCTCCCCCTGCTTTCTGATTGGCTGAGAGGAGTCAATGCTGCTGGAAGGTACTGCAGTCATGTGGGGGTTACCCCCCTACCCGTCCCCCTCCCCATCACAACCTCTGCAGTTTATGAATGAAAGTTGGAAAAATTGAATGAAGAATTGGGTTGCATGCGAGCGGGTTGTGTGTGTGCTCAGCTAGTGTTGTATATTTATCATTTTGTAGAGTTTAAGCACAGGGAATATAGTGGTCTAATTAGGGTGTGTTTGTGTGTTGGACCCTTTGTTTTTACTGTATATACATTATAAACAAGAATATAGTGTTTTGTTGTTTTCATGGTGACCTTTCAAAAATATGCTTTCTGTGTAGTAAAACTGGTGTGTGCTATACATTCCTGCATATTTTGTGTGTTGGACCTTGTTTTATTTAGGTTATATTAGTATATTTTGTATGTTTACTGTGTTTTCCTTTTATGCAGGGTGTTTCACTACGTTTTGTCATGTAAAACTGTGCATATGTGTTTATACTATACCATTCAAAAGTTTGAGGTTTGTAAGATATTTGAATGCACGTCTCTTATGCACATTTATTCGATCAAAAACACCGTAAACAGTAATATTTGGAAATATTATATAATTATATTATATTATATGACCTTGTAGAAAATCTGGCTTTGTGTGTTGGACCTCTTAACTGCGTTGCTTATTTGTTTGCAGATCAGGGAGAATTCCTCTTATTCTCGCTCTCTCTCTTTCTTTCTGATTCGTGTCTGGAATATTAACTGGGTTACCCGGGCAACGGTGCTCGGATGATAGATGGGCTCTCCTCCGATAAATGGGACAGTGGATGCACATGAAAGAAAACTGTTTGTGTATGTGTGATTTATGAAAGGGTTTGAGTTAAACCCTGTACCTGATAACCACACACACATTATCACTCGTGTTCAATTGTCACATGGATCTGATTCGACTACAAGTATATTTTTTCTCTTGGGTTAATTTGTATGATCTCGCACATAAAGATAATCAACAGTGCTCACCTCAACCTATTTGTCAGGCATTAGTCCTTCCCAGGCATCTCTAGATCTGTTTGCAAGATTGATGTCGGAATGAGTTGTACATTGTGAGCTGTAACTATGGCAGCCTGGGATTCTGCAGAGAAGTTTCCCATTTCTGAGATTCATTTTCCACCAGTGCCGTGCCAGTTCCCAGTCTGGCCTTCCCCTTTTCCACTGTTTCGTGGAAAAATTGATTGTTGCCTGCTGTTCTCAAACCAAGAACCACTAAACATCAGTGGTCAACGGGCAGGATGATGTTGTCAAAACAATAGCATATTAGTCTGTCTAGACTGATGTGGACTGATTGTTCCCAGTATAATCAACAAAAACTGCAAAGCTGGCTACACTGGATGTGCCTGATCAGCACAATGCAATGAGACGTGCCTTCATTTGAGGGTCACTCACCCCCTTCCTGTTTTTGTCAAATTTTGTCACATTACACTGACTTTCCACTTTCCAGCCAGATTATTGTACATTTCCTTTGTTTTTTCCCTTTATTTTATTAAGGTAAATTTAATATACAGTGAATATACACAAGCTGTATATTCACATTTATTATTATTGTTAACTGCTGTTCTGTCCTTTTTTTGTTGTTGTTGAAACCATCAGAAATTCTTTCAGGATAATTTGAATGTAAAGTTGGGGAAAAAAAAGAAAGCAGCGTAAAATTTTTTTTTATTTTAACAATTAGGGCTCGGTTTTATTTTTTCCCCAAAAAATTTCTGAGTTCTCTTTTTTTCAAATTTTATTTTCTTTTATTTATTTTTTCCAAATGCAGTTGTTTTCCATTTTTTTCATTAATTTTTCTACACTCCTCTAGTTTTAATGGTTAAATTAAATTGTATTAATCAAAAAGCATGTCTAATTTATATTATATAATGTTTATGTAAATTGTTAAATTACATCCAGTATGAAAATGAATAAAACTGTGTGTGTGTGTGTGTGTGTGTGTGTGTGTGTGTGTGTGTGTGTGTGTGTGTGAGTGAGAGTGACTGGAAGTTCTCTGGAGGTGTGCTTGAGGTTCCAGATGGAGTTTGTCCACAGGAAGTAGTTTGTGTCTATCGACTCGGTCGTCTTCTGTCCTCCTGACAGCTCTATCCTCTGACTAACAGACAAGACAATCTCTCGACAGCAGCAGAACTGGTGTGTGTGGGAATTGGTGTTATGTGTCCCATCTCACACTTCGCTGTGTGTTCATCTCGATGTCAAAAGGATGTGTGAATGCCTCTAGTGTTTCTGTCACGACTGACCCTTGTGCCTATTTAGCATAATAAAAGTGTGATTTTGTGACAAAAACCCCTCCTGCACCTTTTTGCAAAGTATGATCACTAGAATCTATCCATCTGTCGATCTATGGCTTTATCTGTCATTCATTTTATCTATCCGTAAAAACCTTATTATCGGAAAGAAAATGCTTTTTGTAATTTTTTTTTTTTTACGTCTACCTTTCTGATTTCCTATTTATCATCTGATTGTCATATCTACATGTCTGTCATTTCCCTTTTTATATAAGTCTGTTTACCTGTATTTTTTCCCTGTCTGTTTGTCTTACCACATACTGATCCATCTATATATCTGTCTATCTTCTCGTCTCTTCTTTGATCCGCTGCAGTGCTCTTAAAGCGTTTGTTCTCTGCACATGTGATCCGATTTTAATGACAATGAGAGAGAGGAGGAGGACCCCTGCTGCGGTTATATAATCTTGTTCAGCATGTACCTCTGTCTGCCAGCAACTTCACTGTCACCTTCTAATGCATCCATAAGTCTTTGCCACTCTCGCTTTCTTTATTTGTTTTTCTTTTATAATGGCTGTATGTGATAGCCCTTCTATCCTTTAACAATACAGTTAATTAGCAAAGCAGGAGCTGCCTTGCCTAATAAGAAATACTTTACATACACAAACACACAAGTGTGTGTAGGGGGCAATGTGTGGGCATGGCATGCTTTCATCTGCATGTGTCTATGTGCTCGTACGCAGAGCTTTGTCTGTCTTGAGTGGATCAGGCATGGATGATCTGTTCCTAAGCAACAGTCGCATGCATCTGTAGAGTTTTGGATCCTCTGCCCCCCTTGTACCACTGCAACCTCTCCAGCAGATTGATACCACTGCCAAATTTATCTGCACTAATGCTTAAAAATGTGATTGCATTTGAATGAAGTCTAAAACAGTGGTCATTACTTCATTAGCGGGGTTCGGAATCAAATGCTTTTCTTCCTCGCCAGATGGCTCATTTTACAGGTTTAACGACTTGAGCTGAAGTTGCTTTTTGTTAGCTTTAGTTTTAGCTCAAGTGATGCATCACAGCTGCAAAAAAAGGTAGGCTTCATAATGTAGATATCATGTAGGAATGTGTCTGTACAAATGTTGAATTCAAGTCAAGTTGGAAAGATTGTATTTACAAGTTGAATGAACACGAATGCTACCACATTGTTTGAAAGAAGATTTTCTTTAGACCCCGAAAACAGTGGATGCAGTAGATGCAAAATTGACTAAATTTGTTGAAATTATTATATTATTTTGAACCAGCCAAGTTGCATGTACAAAATCAAATAGTATTTACAGTTCATAACATCTTCCTAAATTAAATAAAAACATAAAACAGCAAACAATATCCATATTCATTATTTTGTAGAATAGAGGTAAAAAAAAAAAAAAAACCTTGATTGAATTTTTTTATTATTTTTATTTAGACCCTGAATTGGGCTCAGGTGCTGGACAACAACAAAAACTAATAAAAATGCAATATTTTTTTTTCAGCTTTTTAAAAATAAACTTTCTGGAGTTCTTTTTATTGTGAGGACATCTGTTTTTTCCTTATTTATTATAAAAGGGACATTGCCAATTTACTTTATCCAAAGTGATTTGAATGATTTTGAATTGCAATTACAAACTTCCTAGGAGGACTTGAACATAGCAAAACACATTTTTATATATAGTTTTTAACTGCAATTCTTTAAAGTGCTGTCTTCACATATGTCGCTTTGACCTCTCTCAGATAATGGATCCATCCTGCTGTGTGAAACATTTTTTTTTTCATTTGTGGTTGAATTAAAATGTTGGATATTCATGACAGTCAGCTCAAATAGCCGCTGTTGACTCAACAAGTCTTTCTGCTGAGATATCAGAGGTCATTAACTTTGACCTTAGTCTAGTTTTCAGTCCAAAGAAAGAACTGGATTTGAATAGAACTAGAGAGGGATCTTAAAATGTCGAACAGCTGGACTAATTTCCAACTACTGTGTGACTTATACAGGCTGCTGGTGCCAAATCAAAAACTGAACCCACTTTGTACCCCTAAACAAGAGGGACGGCATTTTTATTTATTTATTTATTTTTTATTAGAGATCCTAAAATGGATTCAAAATATGTCAATTTCTGTGTATATATACAGTTCTGATCATAAGTTTACAAATCCTTGCAAAACATTTTAACCATTAACCATTTTAAAAATATTCTGTAATTTTTTCTAAATGTTTGAACAGGATGATGACGTGTACATTAGATTATATATTTCTTTCATGCAGTATGGCCTTCAGAAGCTATACAGTATTTTGATGTTTCCCAGAAGACCAAATAAGCACATTTTACCTTGATCATCCAATTCAAAAAGTTTACACCCTCTTAATATGTTCTGTTTCATTCTAGTGCGTCAGTGAGTTTCTACAGCTTTTGTAATTGTGTATGAGTGCCTCAGTTGTCATCAGTGTAAAAAGATGGATCTCAGAATCATGTAGTCACTCTTAAAAGTGTTCAAAGATGCTAGAAAACTGAAGAATTAGAAGGACATGGAGGATTTTTCTGAAGAAAAGTGGGCAGTTTAACCGCTTAGGACAAACAAGGAACTTATAAACAACATGAAAACTGTCATTGATCATTCAGGTAACAACAACAGAGTTAAAATTCAATGGTGTTTACATTAAAAAATATATATTTTTCAGGACAGTAGCCTACTAAATAAAACATAACATGCATTTCATCTTATGTTATTAACAACCTTTTGCATAATCAGCAAGGGGTGTGTAAACTTATGAACATAACAGTATTATCTTCAAAATTCTGTTATTATACCACATTGTAATATGTTTAATTTACACAATATTTATATAATAAGCTATCTGGGCTATCTGTTTGATTCTTCAAAATGTTCAAGAGGTCATCATGGGTCTGATTTTTCTGAAATATGTCTTGCTAATTCGGCAAGGCAGATTTTCACTGTCTTTGTAGAGGTTTTGGGGTTTAGACCACAAACATCTCTTCGAATAAAGTGTTGGAGTGAAACTTTATCTCTTGTGGGTGTGCAGTGTTGAAGAGTGTGGGGAGTTAGACAGTGTTTTGTGCTAGATTTGATGTCTGTTGAGTTCCATATAAAAGTAGCTCTGTAGAGTTGCTTTCCTGTGGGAGTTCAGAGGCTGCCAGAGTCCTCTGCCCTTTTCAAAAAGACGAGCAGAGGCACAGAAAAAAAGCCACCCTCCTTCTCACCCACACGCAGGTATCCTGTCCCACACCCTGTCTCCTTTGACATTGTATGCTTTGAAATCGAACAGATGGACAGAGATGTGCTTTTCATTCCCAAATCCTCCGCAATTCTTCTGCATGCAACAGGATAATCAACTCTAGAAGTTTATTTCGCTCTCAGCGCATGTTGGAGTAAGTTTGTGGGTGTCTGTTGCTCTATCACGTCGTCCTCTGCTCACCTTTAGCTCAGGTTTGTTTAGTTCTTTTGATATTTGTGGAGCAGGAAGGCGTTTGGCAGCTCTCACCCCACACTGGCTCTGCGTAGGGTGCAAACACACCCACTAATTAGGGAATTAGCAGAGGAATCACTTTTTACTAATGAAGACTAATGAAAAGCTGTTGGTATTGCGGTAATCTGTGTCCATCGACTGATCTCTCTCGATTTCAGTTTAGTGGGATTTGTGTAACAACAACTTTACATGTGTATTGACAAAATTATATCAAGTAGCAAATAAAGTCTATTCTCACAGATTCATCCATAGAGATAACTTGAGATATTGACTTAAGATCAAGATTAAAGATATCATGGAAAAAATGTTGTCCTGTCCTTCCATCTGTAGGCCCTCAGCTGAAATAATTGAGACTTAAAGCTCCAATATGGAGGAATTTTGTAATAAAATTTCAGAAAATAACTTGCACAGTGTTATATATTTCCTCCAGTTGTGTACTTACAATATCTCAAAAGTCTCCAAAGATTTGTTATTTCGGAGAAATTCCGATTTTAAATAACTGGCCGTCCCGGAAAAGAAATGTCGCCTCTCAGTGATGCAATGTCCGCTCTATACTTTGTTTCCGGTGTAGACCATGTGATGTTCCACCACAGCGGAATATCACATGGTCAAATGCGGAAGTGCTGGTTACGTTATTGCCGCACGTATTGTTTGGTTGTCGTTGTTATGGATCACGATTACTCTTTGGTGACTATTGAAGTGCCAGTAAAACGTAAGCGTCCATATTCGGATACACGCAGACTGTGTGACAAACGGAGGAATAAAACCAGGATAAATATCGGCCAGGAGAGAGGGGTATTACATAAAATAATACGATCAAATATACAGGTAATACAAAAACGAATAAATTACCTCATCCGTGATCATGATTTGTTTATCCAATTTAGATACATTGCTATGGTGAAAACGCATTAAAAACGACATCTCCCATCGTCACCTGCTTCATAGCGTCATCAAGCTTTGCCTTTGTTATTGTTGGAAATGCGCCCTCTTGTGGTCAATTACAAAAATCGCATATTGCAGCTTTAACTAAAACAGTAAACTTTGCTGTCCTTTCTATCTTATTTAATGCAGTGTTGAAGTTTTAGCTCTAAAATTGTAAACTTTAAATCAGCAAATTGTTTGTTTTAACAATTTAAAAATGGAAACAAAACTTTTTACAATAAACTATTGGAGGAGCATAAGAGGTTTTTTTTTTTTTGCAATAAAAATGTGACCTTATTAACTATATACGCTTCTTACGAACTTACACGAACTGTACTGTAAATAAGCTTAAATGTACAGCAAAAAAATGTAATTGTATTAAAAGCTTGACAGCAAGGTGATAAATTTGAGGCTTTAGCATTTTATGTAAAGTGTACAATGGAAAAAAAGTTGACTGTGGAAGAATTTGAAGTTTCAACCTTAAAGTAAATATGTATTTTCTCTTAAAAATAAATCTTTACAATTTGGCTCAATTTAGCACACTAATTTAGGCTGTTGACTGTGATGAGGGGTCACTTAACTTTTGTTGTAAGGTTACAAGGTCAAGGCAGAATCATGATCCAGTGTGTAAAAGTCAAAGACTGAATGTTAGGCTCAGCGTTATCGCTCCGCGTGCACTAGATTCATACTCGGATGGATTGATTCGAAACTCTTTCAAGGTCAGCTGAAGCTGCAGAAATAGCCCTCTGTATCTCATAGTTTTTTCTCTCTTTCTGGCGATTATTATCTTACTTTCTGCAACTGTCTTATTTGTTTCAGACAAACTAAAAGAAAGAACGAGAAAATACTTTGTGTTTGTGGTTTATGGTTTGTGTTTGTGGTGGTTTAATCTGAGCCAGGAGAAAGCATTAAGAATAAGATTAAGTTGTTCGTTAGGGATCTCGCGTGTGTGTGTGTGTGTCTGTGTATGAAGCATTACATTAATCTGGTCAAGAGAGATGCTGTACTGAGTGACCGACCAACTGCGCTCTTTCTCTCTTGGTTTCTCTCTTTCTCTCTCTCTCTCTTTCTATGTTATAACGATTGTCTCCTGTTACAGTTCTTGGTTGTTGACATGACGTCATTTTCAAAAATAACCATAATACTTGGTTACATACCATTAGTTGCAGATGTGAATGATACTTTAAATCTTGCAGCTTGGGGAAAAGGTGTAGCTTTTCTAAACAACCAGACTTAAAATATTTAACTGTAAAAAAAAAAAACATTGCCGCGGTTAGTTATCACAACTTAAATGCATTGTTTCCGCTTAAGTCTTTGCTTGACCAAAGTTTAGTTAACTATTAATTTTTTTTTTCAACAAATGTTAAGTTGTTAATTATAGTGTTGGGTCATTAATAAACCGGTAAAAAATCCTATAGTTTTATATTGAAAGATTAACTTGAGCCATATAAGGAGTTTCTTTTTAAGCTTATATTAATTGAGAAGCTGAGAAATATTTATACTTTTAAAGGTTCATTGCTATTTAAGTGAACTGCAAAAAATGCAGAAATGTGGTTTATATATTTATTGTATATTTGTATATTCTATGTAATCTGTCTGTCATACAAACACACACACACAAACACGTTTGTTTTTGTGAAAAGTGGGGACATCCCATAGGCGTAATGGTTTTTATACTGTAGAAACTGTATATTCCATGGCCCTACACCAACCCTACCCCTAACCCTAACCCTCACAGGAAACTGTGCATTTTTATTTTCTCAAACAAAAAACTCATTCTGTATGATTTATAAGCGTTTTGAAAAATGGGGACATGGGTTATGTCCTCATAAGTCACCCTCTCCTTGTAATACCTGTCATACCCATGTCATTATACAGAGTTGTGTACGATATGTCACAAAAACAAGAGCACACACACACACACGTTGATTTGTGTACATCTATACAAATAGTTTTATTTAAAATGCTATTATTTATATTTAAGGAATACAATTATAATCAATTTTAATCTGTGTAATTGCATTATAATGTTATCCTTTATGTATATTTTTTTATATTTATATTATAATTTATTTTTATATATTATTCAAGTCATAATTGTGAAAATAAGCCCCTTTTAGCTGCACAGGGATCAACATGACTCAACCAATCAACTGGAATAGTAGTTTGGCCACCAAAGAGGGTGCATTCTGTTACATAAGCAGCAGCGCAGCCGTTTTCAGAGCAGAGAGGATTCTGGGAGAGCCCCTCCGGCAGAACACAGTCTCTCACTAACAACTAAGCACTTACTGTGAGCAAGGGCTTGTGGGAAATACAGACATGTCGACTAGAGTCCACAAGTAGAGGGGAAATATGTAACTTTATCATAACATATTAGTGAAATGACAAAGATGGCCTAAATATTCATGCAAACTTCCTCACAGTAAGGTCACACTGAAGATTAAGTCTGAAGTGTCCTCCACTCCTCCTTTTCATCCTACCATCCCTCTTTCTTTCTCTCTCTGTGTACAGATTGTGGTGAGTAAGCTCTTTAATCTCTCCGTCCTGCTCTCCTTCTCTCCTGCCGTGAGTCGACTGCTAACATCCCCTCCAGCTGAACTCTGTGTGTGTGTTTGTGTGTGTGTGTTTGGAAAAGCTCCTTGAGTCTCATCAGGAATTCACCTAGAGTTATCTCTGCACCAAACACACACAAACACATCTCAACACTCACAAAACACTCTTCGTATAACTTTACACAACAGGGGACATCCTCTCTCTTAAACACACACTCACACACACACACATACTAAGTGGTGATCCCCACTCAAGTGAAAGCGATATTAACACGCACTTGAGAATACACGTAAAGGCTCCCTTGTGTTCTTGTGAAAACTAGTATGTGAGAAGTTGTGATGTGTGTGTGTGTGTGTGTGTGAGCACAGACTGCAGCCTGGCAGGAGGGTGATTGGAAATGTCGCCTTGGCTGCTACACTTCTTTGTTCCCTTTTTCTTTGGGTGAGTTCGAGCATCGCTATGCTCTACTCACTTTATTTTGAGTTACCTTGATAATATGGCACAGAAATTGATGTGTATAGTTAAGGTTTCTTTAGAACTTTTTCAAATAGCTTCTTTGTTTCTTTAATTATTTCTTAATATTATTTCTTTTGCCACATATATTTTGACATCTCGTGCGGTTCGTAAGATTTAAATATTTTTTTAAAGAGTTCTCTTATATTCTCCAAGGCTGCATTGATCAAAAATACAGTAAAATCTGCAATATTGTGAAATAATATTCTGATTGAAATAAACTGTTTTGAATTTGAATATGGTTTAAAATGTAATTTTATTCCTGTGAAGGCAAAGCTGAATTTTCAGCATCATTACTTCTGTAGAAATCATGCTGATTTGATGCACAAGAAACATTTATTACTATTATTTATGTTGAAACAATTGTTCTCCATTCATTCATTCATGATACATTTGTTTTCATGAATATTTAAAATAGAATCTTATTAATGCCTATATTGTAACTTTGGATAAATTTAATGTAAAATTTCAGAAAAAGTCAGAATTTCCTTTTACTCTCTGACCCCATTTGTTTATCTATTTGTTTGTTACTTTATGTATAAAGACAGCTTTTGTTATATAAGTCTATATACTTTTACATACATTTTATTTAGAACAAAGTCCAAGGGTTTTCGTATTCGTACGTGTTTTTATTTATAAATACAGAGAGACTGAATTTGTACTTTGTCTGTGAACCTTGGCTTTGACCTCTGACCTCTTTCTCAACGATTTGAAACCTTTCACAATGAGACAAATCTCCTGACAGTCAATTTCACACACACAGTTCCATCGATTATGTCTTGTTGTCGAAAAATATCAGTCATGCAAGTTACGTCTATAAGTTGAGTTTGGTTGAATGGTTCATTGGAGAATATTTCTAAACGTGTGTGACAGATGATGTCAGAGTCTCTGTATGTGTGACCGAGATAAACCGACGCATCATAATGAAAAGAACATGTTTAGAGCCATGCGTACATGTACTAACCACTTCTCTCATTCTACAAGTTTGCACTCTCGTGACCTATTTACAGCACTGTTGGTGATGTTATCTTCTCTCTCTCTCAGTTCTTGTGTTTTCATGTGTGCTTGTGTATCTGCTATTCCCAGTATGCTTTGGGAGGCTGGTAAACAAAGACCTGTGGGAGACTGTCTGCTGCGCTCGATCTCATATCACCAAGGCAACAGAGCCGCTCCCTCCATGAAGCTGACATTTCAGGGTACTATACGAAAATGTGTGTGTCCTTATGGATTTAACATCAAGACGAATGTTAACACTATAGAGAGAAAAATGTGTGGAGGTTTTCCAAGAAAAAAAAACATGTTCAGAGCACCAATGTCCGAAGCAGTTACAAATTCAGCGGAAAATGATGATAATTTCTGGTACACCATGTTTCTCCTGTCGTTCAGATGCTGATCTATATCGCTTCTTGTGGTTCTGTCTTGTACTTTCATTATAGAGGTGCAGAGGAACTTCTTTCTTGTGTCTGTTATGTACAATCGCTAAATGTTTTTTGCGAAACGTTCTGTTTTATAGATAGATATGTATGTATGTTTCAAAAATGTATGGTCGTAATTATTTTTTCTTGATGTAAAGGGGTCTTGACTATCCATTGATAAGATTGCAAGTAGATTCCACTTTGAAAATCAGCCAGTTAGACATTGTTTTTGTCAAATAATTTGGAAATAGTGGCCAAAAAATATTCTGTCCAACATATCTTTGTGTGACAAGTAAATTTTGAGTGGCTTGTCATGTCTTAATTCTGCTGTGTTGCAATACTTTGTAGTTTCATGCTTCGCTTGGTGTGACATCATTGTGCTAAATCATTTACACTATCTCTGCAGCACTGGGGCATTATGGGAAACATAGATGAGGCACTTTCATCTCCTCAAAGATTAAAAACTTCCTCTGATCTTCACTCATAGTACTGTTGCCTGAGATGTGCAACGTTCCAATTTTACCATTTACTTTCAGAAAAATTGGAAGAGCGAGATTGTTCTATGAAATTTGGACCCTGGCTGAATAAAGAGTTCATACAGTGAATTGATTGCTTTCTGTTCCAGAGACATCTGTGAATGGCACGTTCTGCTTGAGTCTCCGGGTTTTGTGATGTTTGTCTCGTGTGTCTCGTGACTGTCTGAGATGCTGGAATAATTTTTTCCATCTCCCTGTGTGGAGAAGGAGAGAGTGAGAGAGCAGGGAATGAAGAAAGGCTATGTGTCTCATGCTAAACTAATTTAGTATTCTGTCCTGTTAGTTAGCATCTCCGCTCTGGAAATTCCCCGGTCCTCGTTGCCACAGCGAAAGCTCTGAAGAGGGGGATCCAGGCAGAGGCAACACTAGTAAAGGTCAGAGGTCATGTGAGGCTGGTGATGTCATGGAGAGAGTGGAAACAAGGAGGGTTTATGAGTGGAGAATGAGATAGGGCAGTGGTTGGTAGGTCAGGAACACACAGTCCCTCCGTCTCTGTGTTTCTCTCTCTTCAATGTTTCTTTTCTTATACACTTTCAATGGCCATTGACCTTATAAACCATTAAAACCCATGAGGCAGTGAATAAACTGTATTAATAAACAGCACAAAATGTCTGTGTCTCATATTCAAACATTTGTACACCATTTACAGATATGTATTTTTAGTAGTACCAAACAAAATTGGAGAAATAATGGCTGTTTTCAAACAGGTTTCCTAAATGGAAAAAAAAAAAAAATCCAAAAGTTAACATTATTATGTCCAAATAAACACATTGTAATCCCATCTGATAACCGTTGTAATGCAGAAATTACAAATTTAAACACATTTAGAAATTATTTTAACTATTTTAACTGTAGTTTTTACCAAAATACCATATTTAGGCCATAATTGTTTCTACTATTAAACCAAAATAAGACCATAATTAGTGTTTAACATTGTTATTGTTAACTAAAAATATTGAAAATCATTTGGATAAATATTATTGGTAAAATATTAGATACAATTAATTTGATGAATTAGAAATTGTGCCTTGGGTTGGCTAATGAAATAAGTTTACTTTGAAGAAATAAAAATATTAAAACTAAAACTAAATGAAAGCTGAATTAAAAAAGAAAGACAACAACAAATAAATTACTTGAAATGAAAACTGAAAATAAAAAATATAATTCAATTGAATCAATATAAGTAATACTGTATTGTCTTTTGGTATCTAAGTTGAATTGTGTAATACATTTTTGGATAGCAAGTCACCACATTTTTATCGTAGTAACATTAACTATAGTATTTTAACAAAAATTATGTTTTTTTTTTTACTGAAGTGTGTTTTGATATGCTCAAAAAACATACTTTTTTTGTTTGTTGGCACTAACTGGCACACTTGCACAGAATGGTTTTGTAATGAGATCTGGGAGAAGAGTGGCAGCATGAGCGAGATAAATGCTCTATAAAGAGCTATAAATAGAGTTTGAGACGCTCTGGTTTAAATGTACTGTTAGGTGCCCCTAGGGAAATGCCTGTCGTCCTGCTGAGACTACGGCTTGCAAGCTTCCAGATAACACTGAGAGAGCAGCAACGTTCCTGTGAAAAATGACTCCATGACTTTGTCTTTATACGCAGTGTTAAGTGAGAAGAGAGCTGTGTTGACAACAGACTGAGGTGAAGAACTGTTAAAAAAAGACAGAAAGAAAATGACTTTGATTAAAAACCCTCTGTAAGATTGCTCGTTAAGCACTATTTAATTAGTCTAACGAAGAAGGCGATAATTAAAGATTCTCTCACCTCAGGAGCTGAGATGCCCAACAGGAAGTCTCAACATGTGACTTCCTGTCACTCACACCTCTGGTTAGACTGGTGATGTTGAATCATCTGATGACTTTTTATCACATGGGTGGCACGTTTTAGCATTAGAATGTTTTGGTTATGAGAAAGTTCAAGACTTTCATGCTGCTCCATTATTTTTTTGGTACTAAGCGAAGGCCCCATTTACACTAGTACATTTTTGTTTTAAAATGCATAACTTTTGCTACAGTTACGTCTATTGTTTACACTACTCTGGCATTTTCTGCCCTCGAAACAGAGACTTTTGAAAATGCTGCAGACCCCATTTAAAAAAAAAAAAAATGTATACTCTTTATTTGGCATTTTTCTTTATTACAACACAACATACAAGGACAAAGAACAAGGGGCACTATAAATTATATAACAGTGAAATAAAAGATTAAAATAAAGTATTAAAATTGTTCCGCTTCTTTATATGCAAACCATTTTGACCAGCGCTTATTATATATATGTCCTTTGATACGTAGGAAGTATGTCATCTTCTCCATTGAGTGTATCTCCTCCACTATTTCTTTCCATTGTTCAGTCCGAGGTGGGTCAATCTTTAACCAAGACCGAGTGATAGCTTTTTTACATGCAATCATTAGAATTTTAAAAAGATAAGTGTCTTCTTTTTGGACCACCTCACCAGGTAGAAGACCTGCTGCAGACACCATTTTAGTTTGTAAACTCCGGGGTTATGTTTCAGTGTAAACAGACCAAAACGGAGACTTTTGAAAACAATGGCGTGGCTGCCCACATTCACTCTGCGTATCCTTGATGACCGTGTAAACAATAACATCATGCGCATTGTTGTCACCATTTGGGTTGTGTAGTGTAAATGGAGACCATTTCTGAAAAGCAGCAGAAACGACAGTGTAGATGAGGATCGTTTTCATTCTAAAACATTTTAAAACAAAATGCACTAGTGTAAACGGGGCCTAATTTAGCATCGTCATTCACACTGAGGGTGTGTATGTTCTTTCAGTCCAGGCTGTTTTTTTCCTCTCTTTGTTTGTTTTTTTCTATGCTCTTTCATTTGCTGTTTTTCAGTGTATCACTTTTGAAGCCTTTGACTTGTCTTTCTGTTGTATTTTGTTGTTCTTGGCCTAACAGTTTTTGAATGCAGTAGGTCTAAGTTGAAATGACAACAACATTTATTTGCCAGAGTGACTCCTAAATTATCAGTAATAGAACTCTTAAACTTTTTTTCATTTGCCAGACTCTTTGTTTTTCTCTCTCAGGTTGTGGCAACAGTGCTCTGAGCTATGATATGTACCGGGCCGGCTACACCTCCATCACTAATGTGGATTACTCCAATGTATGTGTGGAGAGCATGGCGGAGAGACACAAGGACTGCGCTCAGCTCAGCTGGCTGTGCATGGACGCCCGACGACTGGCCTTCCCCGATGGTGTGTTTGATGTAGTTTTGGAGAAGGGAACTCTGGATGCCATGCTGGTGGAGGAGAGAGACCCGTGGAAGGTCTCGGAGAACACGGCCCGACTGCTGCACCAGGTTCTCTTGGAGGTGAGGAACAACATTTCTAATATTTTAACTTTAATTGGATAGTTCACCCAAAAATTCTAATTGAGTCTCATTTAAGTAGAGTTTTGCAAATAGCCACCAAGGAAGATTAACAAAATGGCCACAAAGTGGACTGACTTTGACCAGGACGTTGAAGATTCTAAGCAGTATATGTTTGGCAGCTCATCAGGAGTCAGGAGAAGCTTTTCATGAATGCTGTATGAGTCATTTTTTACCTCTTGGGTAGAGATTAATTCTAAATCTGAAGAACTTCCATATCTGTCACATCTCTTAATGAAGAGGGGAAGAAAATCACAGTACAGAACACGTGCTAAGAGCATCTGACTCATGTTTAGTCACATAAGGGGCCACAGATGTAAAGTGTTTTTCCTTTTATCCTTAAATGAGCATTTCAAACCTTGTGTTTTCAAAATCATAGAGGCTGAGTAGCTTTTACTCAATCCCACAGTGCACTACTGCCAGAATTATTCATCAGATGTCACAGTTAGGGCCACGGCACAGAAACAACAATGTGTTTTTTTTGCATGTTAAAAGGCCTGCTAATAGATGTTTTGACTCTTAAACCTCCTAGGAAATATTTCCGTACATTTTAACCTTTCATCAAAGCAGAAATCACAGAGCCATTTATATTTAATCTCTTTCTCTCATGTTAATAGTGTAACAGTCAGTTCAGTTTCCTCCCTTCATAGTTTATTCATCAGTATGTCAGAGCAGCACAGATTAGGTCTGCTGTGTGTGTGTGTGTGTGTGTGTGTGTGTGTGTGTGTGTGTGTGTGAGAGAGAGAGAGAGAGAGACATTGTCATTCACCTTCCAGAGGCATGATTTACATGATGACCACAACACTGAAAAATATACACCCAAAAATACACGCATCTTGTGTTGTTTTAGCCTCAAGAAGGAATGATGGAGGTCATGAGCTAGAGAAAAAATCATACTGAGCACCAGTTTCTCCTTAGCAAAGCCTGTTAAGCTGTTTTATGCTTATGGAGAAACAAGGTCATCTCTCCCTCTGTTCTGGTGTTTGTGGTAATTTGCAGCTTTAGGTATTAACTCAATACTGAGAGGATTGAGGAGTCCAGATGTCGGAAGGTGAATAAGTTACAGATTCTGTCATGTTTTCAGAAATCTTGTTAATCTGTTTTTTCATTCATTGTCCGACCATTGATGTGTGTTTTTTTAGGTATACCTCTCCACATTAAGCAGGGAAAGGAGAAAGCAACAAACAAAAACACACACACACACACATTTTATCCTTATCAATGTCATTATTACATTATTAAAGGGATACTTCTCCAATAAATGGAAATTCTCATAATTTGCTCAAAAGAAGACACAAAGAAGATATTTTGAAGAATGTAGCCATTGACTTCCATTGTATTTTTTCCATACTATGAAAGTCAATGGCTACTGTCAATTGTTTGGTCACCAACATTCGTGTCAGTATTTTTGTTTTTAAATACAAATGTTTAAATATTCATAAATAAAGATACATTTTCTTGAAATGCAAATTTAAAATTAAGTGTTGGAAAACTGAACCAGTTTCAGTGAGCTAATGCGGATAACAAAAATTAAATTCTGTCAGTGGGAATGAAAGCTAGTTTACCCTTTGTGTAAGTTTCATTTTTTAGAGCCCACTGGCAGATATTTGTTCTTGTTTTAATTATAAACTCACTTCATTTTCGATCAGTTAAAAAAAAAAAAAACTAATTTACATATTTACAATAGTAATTTGCAGTATTGCAGTGTTAAGGTTTTATATATATATGTGTGTGTGTGTGTATATATATTATCCCTTCATTCATTACACATAGACTGATATATTTCAAATGTTTATTTCTTTTAATTGTGATGATTATAACTGACAACTAAGGAAAAACCCAAATTCAGTATCTCAGAAAATTAGAATATAACTTAAAGGGATAGTTCACCAAAAAATGTCCATGTCCAGAAAGGTAAGAAAAACATCAAAGTAGTCCATGTGACATCAGAGGGTCAGTTAGAATATTTTGAAGCATCGGAAATACATTTTGGTCCAAAAATAGCGGATCACCAGTAGTTCTTTCGGACAGTGCATTCAATAAACCGGTTGAAGAAAACAAAATATATACATATATGCAATGATAATTTGTAGTTGATATATTTGAAGAACATTTAATATTTGGTACAATATCAGTACTGCCCTCATGACATACAAACACTCACACATTCATAACACTAGCATATTAAAACACTCTTAAACACTCAAAAACATTAAAGCATCATGCCCACTCTCTGTCTCTCTCAGACCCACATGTATGTGTGAGATTTATTTTTTGGCCTGACACACTCCATGAATCACCCACATCCATTTCCATAGAAACGCTGTCCGCACAGACAGGGCTTCCTCCTCAGACACTCAGATTGCTTCAGTGAGTGTCACACTTGTCTGTGAAGAAGGGAGAGCTTTGTCTGATATTGTGTGGATTCACAATGCTGACCCTACAGAGTACAAACAAGTCTTCAGTCTGTCCTTGTCATGCATTTGAATAAGGATTTACAATAAACAATTGTTTTTATATAAGACTAATTATATTTTCTGCATACTAACCTGTATCATAATATTCTGCAATTTTATTAACACCCAGAACTTTCAGGCTTTTTAGCAAAAGGCTTTTTACCACAAGCCTCTATAGTACACATGAATGATTGTTGTGTTTGTGTGAATTAAAGAAGTGTGTAAAGTTGTCTAGTGAATGGAATGTAGTTTTGTATTTCCCTCTTTATTAAAAGTTTTAAATAAAATGTTGAAGCTCTGACAGCATTAAGTTTGAAATGTAACAAAATATTTGAGTTTACATTTCCCACCATATGTACAACATTGAGTACCAAGTGAAAATTCAAATTAAATTCTATAATTAGTGTTTGCCATTTTTATACTGGTGATAATAATAAAACACTTTATTTTACTGTGTCAACGTACTTACTAACAATTAATTATGCATAATTACATGCAAGTAACCCTATTCCAAACCCTAATCCTAACCATAATCATATAGCACATGTACTTAAATGTATAATTACATAAACTTTAAAATAAAGTGTAACCCAGTAATTTGATAATTATCAAAATTAAATGTTATTTATTAATTACTGTATTGGTTCTTCTGCTAATACTTTTCAAACAGCACTTGTTGCACTTTTTCTGGTGGGTACAGAAATATTTGCTTCACCCCTTATATTTTTAAATATTAGCTTTACTTTAATGAGAAGAATAGATTTATTGTACATCAAATTTAACTTTTTTTCAAATGAAAATCATGATGTTTGTTATTTTAAGTATTATTTTCTTTCATTATAATTTTTATTTTTTCAGGGTGTCAATGGACGTTAGTCAGGTGTCTTTATATATTTATTTATTTATTGTAATACTGTACAAGGTATGGCAAAGTATCCACACACAGTCCTCGGGATATTCTCTAATCACTTTAGAAAATTTATTTGGGCTCTGCACTGTAGAATAGAATAGAATAGAATACTTCTAATTAAATAAAGATATCGCAAGGTTTAATCAAGTGATACACACTGAGTCCAATTTAATGTGTCAGACACACACTATTAGTTTTACGTGTAATTTTCATACACACACCAACAGGTCAGGAGTAGTATTTAAGTTCAGTGCTATCTTATAAAAAGTCTAAGAGACATCCGACTGATTTAAAAAAAAAAAAACTCACTAATGGCTCAACCTTTATATATGAAAGTGAAGAAGGATGCCCACACACACTCTGTCTCTTACTGTTCCTTTGTTCTTGTCTTTGGTCTTAGCTAATACCTAAAGCTTCCTAATTATCATGCCTAGGGCCCGGTTACATAATATTTCAACAGACAGAGAGGGAAGCAGCTGAGGAGGGTGGCTGCGGATTGGATGGTGAAATTGCACATCAACTCTCATTTTCTGTCTGCTCATTTTCTCCATTTTCCCTCTCCTTTCTTTGCCCTCTGGCTCTTACACTCTCTCTGAAAAGAAAACAAGAGAAAGAATAGAGAGCGAGGATCAAGGGAATGAGCATCTTATCTTCTTTGCTTTTTGCTGAGGATGAAAAAACTGTCAATCATTTCTAAATGCGAATAATATAAATTACATAAAATGTCGATTAACTGCATATGACAATATTTGCAGAAAAAAAATTGATTAAAAGAACAGACTTAAATTGACAAAGACACTTCAAACAGATATCACAAAATATGGCTTTAAAGTAAAAATATGATGTCTCTTTCCTGATAATTTAAGTCAGTATACTTTAATATTTATAGATACAGTATCTAACGATATTCTTTAAAAAAAGAGATGAGATTTTTTTATGCAGCTTTTTTTGCATGTGGGTGAGCTTGTTTAGCTGTCAATTCATCAAAATGCTGATAGCTCCCTTGTTAGTATCGAACATACACAGCAGTGTGCTAACAAGAGCCAGAGTTATGTAATACTGCAGTCTTGATTCCTTGGTCTCAGACAGTCAGAACCCTGCTCATATCAATCAGACATTGTGAAATAAAATTTGGGATGTGATGGTCTCAGTGTGTGGGATGAAGTCTGCGGTACGAGACACGTGGAGTGTAAGGTGAAGTTTGAGGGTGCGGTAAACACAGTGCAAGTCATTTCAGAGTTGTCTTCTGAGTGTCTGCTTGTATTGTAACACAGTTGTGCACCATACAGAATTGAATTTGATTTGAGATAGCAAATAGGATGCAAATTTGTTAAAATACATAAAAATTCTAAAATTCACTTAACATTATTTGCAATAACACATTTTGGATGATGACTTAAAGCACTGTTTGAAAGTTTTGAAAGTATAAAAAGAGTTTGACAGTTCATGAGGTTATGGATTGATGGATGGATGGATGGCTGGCTGGATGAATGATGGATAAATATGTAGATGGATGAATAGATGGATAGGTGGATGGATAGATATGTAGATCTATGAATTGACGGATTGGATGGATGGATAGGTAAATGGATAGATGAATAGATATGTAGGTGGATGGATAGATAGAGATTGATTAATTTATTTGATTGATTGATTGGTAAATTATTTGGACTTTCCCCACTATGCATTTCCTTTATTTCAATTCTATGAATTGCAATTCAGTAAAAATGTATCTTCCTGTTATTTGAAATCAAACTCCAGTTTAATTTTCTGTGGCCTATTCAATTCAAATTCTCATGCATGATTTAAAAGTGACCATAATTTTGACCATCATAATCCAGAAATCAAATCTGTGATGTGTGGTGGTCTTGGTATAACTTATAACATTCTCCTCATTTGGCAAAAAAGTAATTGATTATAGAATGAGATAAAGTTATTCACCATTTTATAAACATTTTAAAATAATTAATGCATTATAAATGTATTACCTGCAATGTTTGTAGTTAATTCTCTGTTACATATACACAGAAATTGTTCAGGGATCGAGCAATTATGTTACTATCCCTGTGTCCCAGGCCGCTCTTGTTTGTGGTTTGTTCTGTGTGTGTTTTCATGTGTGAATGCATATGAGTGCCTGTGTGTCTATGAGAGAGAGTTGATGCTGGGGATTTGGAAAGATGATTTTGGGACTTGTGTATTTTGTCTTATTAAAGATTTAGGCACTCTGCTGACTGCCTGCAGGCTTTACATAAACACTGACTTGACTGGCAGAGAACTGCTGTCACATACAGATTAAAATTTCATCATCTGACACCAACACCCTGGCAGAAAACGGCAATAGTTTTGTAGGATGCTGTATACATACTGCTTGAAATGAATTTATTCATCTGAAAGCATCTGTTCCTGTCACCCAGCAAGCCTTGTGGAAAAAACAGAAACTTCCCTACAGAAACCTGCCCACATCCAACTCTTCCTGCCCCTGCAGTTAACACTGGGAAACCTTGAAGGCATATTGATGCTCAAGACTTCATGAAGCTTCTGTATCCTTGTATAATAATGTTAAACGGGGCATATTTTACAAGTTTGTTGCATTTCAATTTGAACGTCCATTTTCTACCCTGTTTTAAAAAATGTGCCTTTAAGATAAATAGTTAGAACAATAAATAAACAATAGACGGACAGAATGATAGACAGATGAATTAATGATAGACAGATGGATGGATGAACAGACAGATATGGAGAACGATGGATGGATAGACAGCCAAAAAGAATGACTGAATGGCAGAAGGATGGATAAATAGACAGAGAATGATAGAATGATAGATAAATGGATGGATAGACAGAGGGAATAATGAAAGGATGGATGGATAGACAAGAACGACTTAACAACAGATGAATTGATGGAGAGATTTTATGACGGTTGCATGATGGATGGATAGACCGAACAATAGAACGATGGCTGGATGGATGGATGGATGGAGAGACCGAAGGATGGATAGATGGATGAGGAATCGATAGACAGAGGGAGTGATGGAACGATGGATGAATGGATAGTTGGATAATCAGACAGAGAAAACAATAGAATGGTGAATGGATGGATGGATAGACAGAATGATAGAGGAACAAATGGATGGATGAAGAGGATGAATGATGGATTGATGGATGGATGATGAGTGGATAGATGGACAGAATGATGGATGGATAGAGAGATGGACTGGCAGAACGATGGATGGAAAGACAGACAGAAAAGCAGAATGATAGAATAATGGATGGATGGATAGATGGATGGATGGATGGATGGATAGACAGGCAGAACGATAGAATGATTAGAATGATTGGATGGATGGATAGACAGACAGGCAGAACGATAGAATGATGGATGGATAGACTGAATGATAGAAAGATGGATGGATGAATGGATAGACCGACAGGGAATGATGGATGGATGGATAGACAGACAGAGAGAATGATGGATAAATGGATGGATGGATAGAGCGAAAGATGGATGGATGATGAATGGATGGAGAAACTGAATGATGAATGGATGGCTGATGAGTGGATAGATGGACAGAATATTAGAATGATGGATGGATGTAGAGACAGACAGGCAGAACGATGGATGGATGGAAAGACAGACAGGCAGAATGATAGAAGGATGGATGGATGATGGATAAACAGGCTGAACAATAGAATGATGGATGGATGGATGGATACTAAATGATAGATGGATGGATGGAAAGACAGACAGGCAGAACGGTAGAAGGATAAATAGATGGATGGATAAACAGGCTGAACAATAGAATGATGGATGGATGGATGGAAAGTGATAGAAAGATGGATGGATGGATTGATGGAAAGGCAGAAAGAACGGTAGAAGGATGATAGATGGATGGTTAGACTGCCTGAACAATAGAATGATGGATGGATGGATAGATATATAGACTGAATGATAGATGATGGATGGATGATGAATGGATAGACAGATAGGGAATGATTTATGAATGGATAGACCGAGAGAACAATAGAATGGTTGATAAATGGATGGATGGATGGACAGAACAATAGAACAATGGATGGATGGATGATGAGTGGATAGATGGACTGAATGATAGATGGATAGACAGGCAGAACGATGGATGGATGGACTGAATGATAGAAAGATGATGGATGTATAGATGGAATGAATTATAGAAAGACAGGAGGATAGATGGACAGAACAATAGAATGATACTACTGAAACTACTTATTTTCATTGTTACTAAAACTACTAATATATTGTTAACGTTTTTTTGCCCAATTTTGCAAATTTATATGGTTAGTTGCCCTGTATTTTCTGCATTCAGCACTTTTCTTGGGTTCTGACCCTCCAGCTGAAAGCCAAACCATTGTGTTAAATTTTGTGTACATATTACATTGAACAAAAAAGAATGAAATGTATAGTGCTGTCCTACAAATGCATTTGAGTGTAGAAGTAGAAATGAAGATGAATATTTTACAGACATAAATGTAGAGAGCAGATGGAGAAAATAAAAAAATGGAGGCATTATTAGAGGTGGAGTAAAGAAAATGAAAGCTATTTAGTGTAGTGGAAAAGAGAGACATATGGAGAGTAGGACAGAGAAACACTATTTCTGTTTGTGTGAGTGTGTGTGTTTGTGCCTGAGGCAGATTAGACAAGCTGTGTTTCTCTTCTCATACGTTCACATCTCATCCCAAATGCAGATGGCTGACAGTATGTCCACTCGGTCCCTCACACACACACACATATATACCATGTAAACATGTATTTGCATTTGAAGTGTGATGTTAATGCTTCCAGTGTTTGATCAGATATGTGAGATGCGAGGCACCACTCATGGTGTATGTGTGTCCAGATCTTCAGATCTACTCCCAAGGTGTTTGCTCTTTCATTGCTTATAGTTCAGGAATGTTCTTAGTTGTTAACTTTAAGTATGAACTCGTTTAGTTCTCAAATTAAAAAAAAAGTATATATATAAGGTTTTAAATTGCTTTTCCATTGTTTTTCTACGTAAACAGATGGACATGTTTGACCATACGTGTCACGAATTGTGGCTGTAGAGAAGCACACAACGCAGGAGTAATCCACCAAACAGTCTTTAATTCAAACAGAAACTCAGGAGAATAAGCAGGAGAAAGGACAGCCACAAACATCTAAGCGCAAACTAATATAGGACAAAGGAAATAAAGAGCTTAAATGAGCAGAGACAAACAAGATAATGTATTAACACTGGAGGAAACTAATGGACTAATCAAGGAACAAAGGAAAACTAGGTAAAGGCAGGTGGAACAGAAACATAAGCGTGATAATATGGTTACTTATGTAACCTCAGTTCCCTGAGATGAGGGAATGCAACATTGATATGATAGAAGTACCCTTTCCTCCAAATACTACTGAAGCCTTACTGAATAATGACAGTGAAATTGACCAATGGCGTTCAAGCGCACAAAATATGAGGGGTTCCCACTCTGTATTAAGCAGCCCTTGTTCAGAATCTTGACTGAAGTAACTTGCCGTTCTGAAATCCTGAGCTTGGTGACATAGCAATAAGAGACAGAGAGCATTGCCTTTCAATTCGGTCACTCTACATTGCTATGGAAATGTATAAAATCCCATCATATCACAGCGATGGAGCCTGGCCTGAAGTATGTCAAGTTTCACATACAGAACCGTAAAGAGACTGGAAAAGATATTGGCGCTCTTGTTTAACACAGTTCAGGTCTACAGTACCTAGTCGAAACCATGTTTGAGTCAAGGGGGGTGCGGCTCAAACAGGGGTCCCAGCGCCAAATCACAAGTGGGCAGGGTGGAAAGGCGAGGAGGGTTCAGCCTTCTTGCTTCTTTTAAAAATCGTATGATGAATGAATGATAAAATTTTATATAGTGCTTTTTATTGTGTATCTTTGTACACCCAAAGTGCTTTACAATCACGTGAAGGGGGGGGGGGGGGGGTCTCTCCTCAACCACCACCAGTGTGCAGCATCCATTTGGATGATGCAGTGGCAGCCACAGGACAGGGAGCCGGTTCGCTCATCGCACACCAGCTACAGATACAATCAAGTGGTTGGAGAATATTAGGAGGCCATGGCACTTTTTATGACAAGTGCCATGGGTTTGTTAAAATGACCAAAGAGAGTCAGGACCTCGGTTTAACATCTCATGCGAAAGATGTTGCTTTTTGACAGTATAGTGTCCCCGTCACTGTACTGGGGCATTAGGACCCATGCAGACCACCGGGCGAGAATCCCCTGCTGGCCTCACTAACACCTATTCCAACAGCAAACTAGTTTTCCCAGGAGGTCTCCCGTCCAGGTACTTACCAGGCTTAACCCTGCTTAGCTTCAGTGGGCAGCCAGTCTTGGGCTGCAGGGTGATATGTTCAGGTCTTTTCTGTCGATTGCACGATTATCGACTTATGCATAGAATGCTGCAATAGCGGCCACATATACTTTCAATGTGGATGGCATACGATCTATCTTTGGGCTACCAGCATCTCCATCAGTTCTGGTTATCACTGTTGATTGAACAGACCACTAACAGAACAGATTACCTTTCCTCTCTGATTTTTGCGAAGTGATCAACCTCCGTCCTGCCGAATACACTCCAAATCCTATTGACTTTCAAAGGGTGTAAACTCCACTCCCCGTGGTTTTCCCTACCCCTCTGGTTAAGTCTGTGCCATAATTCAGTCGTCCAGGGACATGTACTGGCCGGATGGAGAGGTGGTGTCGATCTGCGCATAGAAGAAGCTATCTCGCCAGCCACAACAGCGGTTGCGATGTCATGCCCCCTTGGTGATTTATAAACGCTACCACAGTCATGCTGTCCATCCTGATGAGAATGTAACAGTGGAGAATGTCCAGGAGAAAGCACTCGAGAGCTTGGTGTACAGCATGGAGCTTCAGACAGTTTATGTTCCACAACTTCTCCATCTGACATTGCATACGGCTCCCCAGCCCGTGCTTGATGCATCTGTCGTAAGTCTTTCTCCTGATCACTTGGCCAATAAGAACATCCTGGCGATACAGAGTCATATCGCTCCAAGGGGTCATTGCTTTCAAGCAGTCACATGTTATTTGTATTTGCAAGGTGTCCGCGTCCCCTGTGCTCTGTGACTTGCGACTTTTCAAAGCTAAAGCAGTCGCATATGTAGGAGTCCTAATTTGCACATCCTCTGAAAGCCTAACTTGAAGACTGAGAGATCTGGTCAGTTTTTGTGTGCGCTCCTCCGACAGACATGCTCGCATATTTATTGAATTCAGCTCCACTCCTAAGAAGGAGATGTTCTGGCAAGGTACCAGCATGCTGTTTTGCATATTCACAGCCACCCCTAGGCTCTGAACATGAGTGAGAAGTCTGAGCTGATGTGTGAGAGGATTTGCCTTAGCATAATCATTTTTAAAGAGCGTTTCGAAAGTGTGCGATTCAGCGGTCTCAAATCCAAGATTGGGTGGAGTCCACCGTCTTTCTTAGGCACCAGAAAATAAAGACTGTAGAAGGTGCTTTTGTGATCTATAAGGGGCACTGTCTCTACAGAGCGTTTTGCGAAAAGATTGTGTATTTCCTCTTGGAAAACTGAGGCATTCTGCTCCAGTACAGAGGATATTAACACACTGTTGAAGCTGGGTGGCCTGTGGAAGAACTGAAGCATGTAGCCGTTCTTTGATTTCATAACCTACTCTGATACCCTTGGCAGTGCCTGCCACGCTTATGTGAACTGTGACAGTGGGCGGGGCGGACTGCATATAATGAGGGATAACTCGCCGTTTGGGGGCAGGGAGTTTAATACCACACAAGTGTGAGAGTGAGTGATGGGGGAGAGGGGAGTGAGAGGAGGAAAATTGCCCTGATTATTGAGATCTGTATATTTTTTTACTTTATTGCACTGCATTGTGGAATAGTCAAAACGCAAACATGACAATTGTTCTTGCCACCCGCAACAGGCATGGGGCATGGTGAACACTTTTCGACTGGCTTGTCTTTGGGGCTGGGTGCAGCTTTCCTCCTCCGAGAGACAATGTCAGGAACAGCGGCTTTGTTTCCGGTGCCGGTTGCCTGCCGTCTCTGTCATGGATGGGTCTCTGGCCCTTCAAGCCCTAAAGGCGATTCGGCCAAGGCTGTCTTTGGCTTCACTGCTGGCTCATGTTCACGCAGAACAGCAGCATAAGGGCTGTGTGGTCTTCCCATGCGCTGTGCTGAGGAAGAGTGGGAACGCACAGGGGGGGTCCGTGAACATCTCCACTGCCAGTTCAAAGAAGGTGTCCAGAAGGGCCATCTTCTCTGAGTCTTTCAACTCAGTCAGGATAAGCCACAGGTGATGATCCAGCACTACAAGATTTCCCTTATTGCAGCTGATCACGCTAGCTGTAACATTTCGGCAGTGGTCCGACTGGAGGTACCACTCATCCAGACAGCTTCTGGCTGGCTCGGCAGGAGGTGCCCACTCCAAACCGAGCTTATCACCTGCAGGACATTTAGGAGCTTGACCATAACTATGATGGAGGTCCCCCGTGTTGATGCCGTGGGGCGCAGTGTAATCCTGCAGGCTGTTTGACCACTCCTCCCAGACAGATGCTGCCACCGAAATGGCATCTTCTTCATCCTCAGTGTCCTCCATGCCATTGAAAGACATCATATTTCACATGCTGAGGGAGGGATGGAGATCAGCTGTCATGAGGTGCACTGGAAGAGAACTTGCAACAGGGAGGAGACGAGCACTTGGGCACTGAGCCGGCACGAGCTCGTCAACTGAACCCAACAGATCCACATCAGATAACGGCACTTTACTCCTTGGCTCAAAAGAGGTTGCAGAGGAAGAGCGCGGCAGAGCTATTTGGGCGAGTTCACATTTCACATTTATACATTTAGCAGACGCTTTTATCCAAAGAGACTTGATGTTTGTTCCCTGGGAATCGAACCCACAATCTTTTGTGCTGCTAACGCAATGTTCTACCACTGAGCCACAGGAACATCGCCTTGGACGATGGCAACACGGAGCCTGAGAGTCCAAAGGCTCATATCTCCACAGTGGGGGCAGTCCAATCCCCCAAGCGCCACCTCTGTGAGCATGACCCAGGCAGAAGATGCATGATTCATGGCCATCGGAGTGTTCGATTGGCTCCATGCAGGAACACAGCAAGGGAAAAGAAGGCGTGTCTGCTGCAGCGTGTAGATCTCGGTGAGTACTCTTGAATGATAGGCTTCTTGCTTTTAGTGGAAGGTTGGCTGGAGAGAAAGATTCTGAATGGATGATGTACAAGTGCTGTACATCATTGTACTCCCTCATATTTTGCCTGCTTGAATGCCATTGGCCAGTTTCACTGGCATGATTCAATAAGGCTTAATTTGTATTTGGAAGAAAGGGTACTTCCCATACCAATGTAGAGTGACCTAACTCTGTTGTTGATATGAAACATCTAAAGAAAAACAGACATTTGAGTCAGAAGTTAGTGTGGCTTTATTTCAATGTCAGCTGATCACTGTATTAGCACCAAGAGCTAAAATCCTCTCTTCTTCATGAATAACAAATCTCCATTTGTTAGAAGATTGAGCTGGCAAGATCACAGGCATTTTTCAGACTCTAGGACAAATTTAATAGTGTGAGTGTACGCATTTAAAGAAGAATCCAGGCCTGAGAACAAAGTCCGCTTTGAGTTCTGAGCTCATAGAAGGTGAATTTGACCAAAGCATCTTTCCTTCAGCAGTTCAGTAACATTTCAATTCAGGCCCTAAAATGAGCACGAGACTCATTTTAGACAATGCGTTTGGTTGAGAACTTCAAGGCCAAACACAACCAGGCAAAGTGAAATGGAGAAATTTGCTAATGTGTTTGTGTCTCATAAATCTACAGAACTTTTAGCAACTGAAAGTTTTCGGCCAAAACAGGAATTTTCTGTTTCACATTTCATTTGTCATTTAAAAGGAGCTCCTTAAATATATAAAAAATAGTTTAAAGTTAAATATATCTGAGAAATCCATTAGGTTTCATGAGCTGAGCAACACAATAATTTTCCTTCTGGGTTTTGTTTAGCACATCTTCTCTTTACACCTTCCTAAAAGTGAAGTATGTGCGAAACATCATGCACATTGAAAACAGTTTAACACATACACGCTCATCCTCACGCACATTTTCTCTATTTCCGGGGCTAGTTTGATGGTCATTGACAGGTCCTTGTGTTTTGATTGGTGAATAGCCTGTAAGAATGACTCAAGTGCTCATTATATTTTAGATAACGCACACACATTCTCATTTATCTCATCGCTCTGATTTCCTCTCTTGTCTTCTCTCTGCCTCTCTCCGCCTCTCTCCATCTTCTCTGTCTCTCCTTTTTCTTTTCCTACTTAGCTTTTTTTTTCAGGGCATTACTACTTTAATCCTTCATTCAGGATTTATCTCCACTCATGAAAGGACAAAGTCCCTCATTTCTTTACTCTTATTTTTCCTCCTGTCATCCCTTCAACACCTGGTTAAGAAGAATTACTTGGTGTGCCAGCTCATTTTTTTCTGCACATTGTTACTTTTCCTTTGTATTTGATAAGAAATAACTACACTGGGTTTACACTGCATCAATAATCAAATGTTTCTTGTACTTGAATATGAGTATATAACAAGAATTATCTTTGATGTTCATTGTTATGATTTAATATTTACTCAGGTGGGGTAAGATTAGATTTAAGTTTTTAACCTTTTGAACCACATTTTTATTGACAATATGAACTGAATATATAGTTTATGAATGCCCTATTCATACAGCATGGCTTTTAAATGGTATAATATGATGATTTGAAGAACATAATGGCATTACCACTATTTTTACATATTCTATTTTTATGGCACATTGAAAATTGGTGAGAAGCAAATTTTGCTTAGAAACTCCTAGTAAATTTCAATAACTGCAAAGAAACAGCAAGTAACGAATTGAATTAAATGTGAAATTTTTAAGTTGAAAAGCTGAAATTGTATTTTCTTGTAAAACATACGCCCATGATCTTTGTATTATTTACAAATTTGAAAATTGTCACACTTTATTTTAAGGTCCAATTCTTGCTATTAATAAGTCATTTACTATGAATTTTGCCTCAAACTTCTAATTTGCTGCTTATTAATAGTTAGTAAAGTAGTTAAGTTAGGTATTGAGTAAGATTAGGCATGTAGAATATGGTCATGCAGAATATGTGGACCAATTCTCATTATTAACTAACCATTAACTATGGCTTTTGCCTCAATTAACTACTTATTTGCTGATTATTAATAGTTTATAAGGTAGTTGTTAAGTTTAGGGTATTGGGTAGGATTATGGATGTTATGCATCATATGTACTTTATAAGCACTAATAAACAGCCAATATGTTAATAATAGACATGCTAATAAGCAACCAGTTTTTAGTGTGAATTGGACCCTATACTAAAGTGTTACCGAATATGTGCTTTATGAGTACTATTAAAACAGTCAATATGTTAATAATAGAAATGCTAATAACCAACCAGTTAAAGCGTTAGTTCACCCAAAAATTAATTATGAATTATGTCATTATTCCTCACCCTCATGTAGTTCCAAACCTGTAAGACCTCCGTTCATCTTCAGACATTTTAAATTTAGTCCGAGAGCTCTCAGTCCCTCCATTGAAACTCTGTGTACGGTATACTGTCCATGTCCAGAAACGTAAGAAAAACATCATCAAAGTAGTCCATGTGATATCAGAGGGTCAGTTAGAATTTGTTGAAGCATCAAAAATACATTTTGCTGCACTCACAACAGACCCGGAAGAGAAGGCAATGCTGAATAAAGATGTACTTTTTGTTATTTTTGGACCAAAATGTATTTTCGGTGCTTCAGCAAATTCTAACTGACCCTCTGATGTCACATGGACTACTTTGATGATGTTTTTCTTACCTTTCCGGACTTGGACAGTATACCGTACCTTTCAATCTAATTTAAATCTAAAATATCTTATGGTCTTACGGTTCTGGAACATCATGTGGGTGAGTTGTTAATGACATATATATATATATATATATATATATTTTTTACACTGTAATATCATAGTACATGGATTAGAAAGGGTATCTGTTGAATAGTTGCATAATAAAGTATGGATTTTGTGCTAATAAATTAACTAATAAATTTTTAAGAAATTAAAAGTCTATTAGTATCTCTAAATGTTTCAGAATGTGAGATTTTTGGGTTTGCGTCTGTGGCTGTTTTGTCTTGTCAGATATGTCAGTAGAGGTCATGAGGAGTGTTTTAGCTCATATAGAGTGCTCATGGATGTTTGTTTGTGTGTGTGTGTGCAATCCTCTCCCACACACTGCAGCCCAAATCACAGAGACAGAACCTCTTGCATCCTGACTTTGTTACCACGGAGACGAGAGGCTAGAATGGACTGCAGAGCAGCGTTGCTATGGAAACACTGGATGCCTACTGGGAGGGGGCCACCATTAATTAGAACCAACGAGAGACAGATAGACAGGACGAGAGACAAGAGAAGATGAGAGAAGACGACAAGTTTCTCTGGGCACAGTGTGTACAGTCAGAGCAGGTTCTGTCCAGTTTTTAGGGAGGCACTGCCTCGCTTTCTGTACTAATGGACTTTAGCAGCATCTCTCTTGCTCTCTTATGGCCCTTTCAGTGCAATTCCAACCGTAGAGCCATTATTTTTTACTTTTTACTCTTTATTGTTCTTCATTTATTGCTACTGGAATCCAGTTGTCTTCTTCCCTCATACAAAACGTACCATGGTATTACCATATATACGCTAACACTACTGTTTTGAAAAGTTTGGGTCAGAAATGTGTATATATATATAGTATATATAAAATGAAGGCTGTTTTCAACTATGTTCATCAAAAAAAATGTATTCCTGTCTTCACAAGTATAATAACCAGTACAACTGTTATCAGCATTGATAATAATCAGAAACGTTTCTTGACCAAATCGGAATATTAGAATGGTTTCTGAAGGATCATGTGACACTGACGGCTGGAGTGATGATGCTGAAGATTCTGCTTTGAATCACATGAGTAATTCATATTAGTGGTTAAACGGATCGTAGTTGATCCGTGATTCGTAGGGACCAAGCCCCATGGTTCGGCACACATGTGATCTGCGGATTAATTGCAAAACCATAGTAACCATAATAGAGTATAAGTTTATAATTTGTTCTTATTTACACAAGCAAGTGGATTTCAAACAATGCCAGAGAGAAAATGAGAAAGGGAACTGATTCGTTATGCATGAGGCGCGCACACCGAACTGAATCCTCTTCTGAATCCTCTGAATCCTGGGCACAAAATGCCCATCTCCACAATAGTTCAGGTAAACTCAGTCAGTTATGTCTAAAGTGAATGTAAACAGCTGAGAAAGAAATCGGATGTGATGTTATTATATCAGATTCATGCATCAAGGACAGAGGCCTATAAATACTGCTGCTGTCATTGATGATCCTCAAACAACAAAACAGCTGTGATAAAAATCTATATTTAATTTATACAGTGAACACTTTACAGTGTTATTTTATCTAATTATTACATTTCTGTATTTGAATACTACCAACCTTATTTTATTTGTTACATATTCTGTTGTATTTATCTATGCTTGTAATCTGTTAATTTGTTCTTATTTTCGCTGGCTGTTCCTTTAATCATGTTTAAACTTTCTTAGTTAATCTAGTATTTGCTGTTGTATCAAAGTACTTCACTTTAAATACAAAATGGAAATCAAGTAAAAAAAAAAAAACATTTCTTGCTAATCAGAAAAATTATCCGATCCGTGGGTCAAAAACCATAATGTGATCCGAACCGTGAGATTTGTGATCCGTTGAACCACTAATATATATACAGGTGCATCTCAATAAATTAAAATGTTGTGGAAAAGTTCATTTATTTCAGTAATTCAACTCAAATTGTGAAACTTGTGTATTAAATTCAGTCCACACAGACTGAAGTAGTTTAAGTATTTGGTTCTTTTAATTGTGATGATTTTCACTATCTCAACAAATAAGAATACTTCATAAGACCAATTAAAAAAACATTTTTAGTGAATTGTTGGCCTTCTGGGAAGTATGTTTATTTACTGTACATGCACTCAATACATGGTAGGGGCTCCTTTTGCTTTAATTACTGCCTCAGTTCAGCGTGGCATGGAGGTGATCAGTTTGAGGCTCTGCTGAGGTTGAATGGAAGCCCAGGTTTATTTGACAGTGGCCTTCAGCTCATTTGCATTTTGATCTCTTGTTTCACATTTTTCTCTTGACAATACTCTATAGATTCTCTATGGGTTTCAGGTCTAGTGAGTTTGCTGGCCAGTCAAGCACACCAACACCATGGTCATTTAACCAACTTTTGGTGCTTTTGGCAGTGTGGGCAGGTGCCAAATCCTGCTGGAAAATGAAATCAGCATCTTCAAAAAGCTGGTCAGCAGAAGAAAGCATTAAGTGCTCCAAGATTTGTTGGTAAACAGGTGCAGTAACTTTGGTTTTCAAAAAACACAATGAACCAACACCACCAGATGACATTTCACCCCAAATCATCACAGACTGGGGAAACTTAACACTGGACTTCAAGCAACTTGGGCTGTGAGCTTCTCCACCCTTTCTCTAGACTCTAGGACCTTAGTTTCCAAATGAAATACAAAACTTGCTCTCGTCTGAAAAGAGGACTTTAGACCACTGGGAAACAGTCCAGCTCTTCTTCTCCTTAGCCCAGGTAAGATGTCTCTGACTTTGTCTGTGGTTCAACAAATTCCTTGACAGGTCTGTGTGTGGTGGCTCTTGCTGCCTTGACCCCAGCCTCAGTCCATTCCTTGTGAAGTTCACTCAAATTCTTGAATTGATTTTGCTTAACAATCCTCATAAGGCTGCGGTTCTATTGGTTGATTGTGCATCTTTTTCTTTCATACTTTTTCCTTCCACTCAACTTTCACAATTTCAGTTTGATGAGACATATCAAAATACCATGGTACCTAATTTGTCCAAAGAAAAACATAATAATACAGTAGTTCATGTCTGTGTGGCATCAGTAATCTTGCTGGGCAATATCAGGTCTACATGTGTAGTAATCTGTCGATTAGAATTGGTTTCAAGTATGATGTCCTTGTTGTGATTACAGTTGTCCCTTTGGTGGTGTCAAGCCTCTCCAGCCAATCAGAACATATCAGCTTATGTCCATATGAAGAAAACAAAGCAGGTTTGCATCAAATTATTAGACAAATACTTATTTATGACAGCGGTATAGGATTACAGTGAGGGTTAGAGATGTGAGTGTGTGTGTGTGTGTGTGTGTTCAGTGCAGTCATTGAGCTTTTCTGATGCGGTCATTAGTTTTTATAGTAAAACTTGTGAGTCAAAGATGAATATTAGCGCATAGATGAACTTTCTTGATATTGCGTCAGCAGCAGCACTGCAGTATAGCTTGGCTGTGAGTTTCATACACAAACACACAAACAAAGTCTCTCCCTCTATCATAGTTGAAATGGTTTACAGTGTTTCTCTTTTCAGTCATGAAGATGTCTAAAGGGTTTTAGGACTACAAAATCTGCCAACTGAAGCTGAGAATGAAGGCATCGGCAGTAAACTTTGTCATCAAGGTTGCGTGTGTTTTTCCCAGGGCTCTTCAAATTTAGATGTGTGCCATCAAAATAGTGGCATGGTCTCTCTCTTTTCTTTTTGCATATTGAGTTGCTGAGTATGCAGAGCAGAAAAGTGGAACGATGAAAGACAGGGTGTTGAAAAGAGGAAGCTGTTTATTAACTCATCATATCGCTTCATCATATAGAGTGTTATGAAGTGTTATCTTCATCCTTTATACTCTAGACGGTCCATCTGGAGAATGTCTATTAGCATTCCTGTTCATTTCAATAGAATAGTGCCTCGACTTGGATTTTTGCGCCAATCAGCTGAGCCATAAATGTCATGTGACTACTTACTCTGGAGCTGTTGGGAAATGACGTCATCACTACAATTGGCTGATGGCACCACAAGAACGGTCACAGTCCCAAAATGTTTCATCATTTTTATTATTTAGTTTTTATTTCTGTTTAGTTTAAATTAAAAATTCACTTTTAGTGAGTTTTTAAAATTATTTTAATAGTTATTTTATTGTATTTTAAGTTTTATTTAAAAAAAAATACACGCATGCAGATAGATCTAGATAGATCTTTGCCACTAGTGGTGCAGAAATTGCACACTGCACCTTTAAACATTTCTGTTGACTTTTTTCACAGTGAACCTGCAGCTTTCCCAGATGGCACTCTGTGTTTGTGTGTGTGTTTGTGTCAGGGTGCACAACCTCATACTTGAGACATGTGTCTGACATTAAAATTGATTTGACAACCTCCCTACAAAACCAAACCAGTCTACTGCTGGGGCCATTACTCAGAGTTGTTAAGTCGAGTATTAAAAAAACAAAAACGTTTACAGCACTGTCCTCTCTCTCTCTCTCTCTCTCTCTCTCTCTCTCTCTCTCTCTCTCTCTCTCTCTCTCTCTCACTCACACAAACACACACACACACACACACACACACACAGATACAGAGATAACTCCCTGATCTCTGTTCCACATGCTTGGCAACCTTATCCAGCGACAGTCACTTATATTATTATGGAAAAATAGCTTATCTGTCTCTCACATAACACACACACATTTGCTTAACTCCTCATCAGAATCATGCTGACAGAGTGTAATGTAGTTTAGAGACTGCTGAGTGTAGAGTAGAATCAGATTTTCTGGAGTTTTCCATCTCATTAAAGGCCTGGCCTTAGGTCACCATCCTTTCTTGTGCTCTTTCTGGCTCTCTCGTTCTTTCTCTCAGGGGAAAGGTGCACTCCATACTGAGTGAGTTGTGCGTATTTACTTGCTAAAAGGAGCATGTATGTTTTCTCTGTAGATGTTCAAATGATGCAGTGGAAAATAAAACCTTCCATGCTGTGTCTGAGATGGGAGCTTTAAGTTTCCACATTCAGACGGGGTCGTTCTGAGACCCAGGCATTTGTGACCTCTGTTCATTCACCTTGGCTGTTCCCATTGCGCTGGGTAGCCTGCGGGATGCAGGTGAATGGGAGGAAGCCTGACAAGTATCACTAGTGCTCTGATCAATGAGAGAGCACAGGAGTAAGCCTAAGATTGTGTGTTTAAAGACGCTCCCTTGGGATTTTCAACCTGCACATTGTGTTGTGGTGCTTTTACTTGATCTCTTGATCTTCTTGGAGAGAAAAATAAGGAAATGCACAAATGTACATGGGTAGTTGATACTTAAGATCATTATTATTATTTCCATCAACATCAAGATTTATGTTAATATATACACTACTACGTTTCAGGGTCAGTAAGATTTATTTTTATTTTTTTAAAGAATACTGTTATGCTTAACATGGCTGAATTTATTGATCAAAAATACGAAAAAGTTACATTATTGTAATTTAAAATACCTGCTTTATATTTGAATGTTTTTAAAACTCTACAGGTGCATCTCAATAAATTAGAATGTTGTGGAAAAGTTCAAGTAATTCAACTCAAATTGTGAAACTTGTATATTAAATTCAATCCACTCAGACTGAAGTAGTTTAAGTCATTGGTTCTTTTAATTGTGATGATTTTGTCTCACATTTAACAAAAACCCACCAATTCACACTCAACAAATTAGAATATGGTGACATGCCAATCAGCTTATCAACTCAAAACACCTGAAAAGGTTTCCTGAGCCTCCAAAATGGTCTCTCAGTTTGGTTCACTAGGCAACACGATGGGGAAGACTGGTGATCTGACAGTTGTCAGAAGACAATCATTGACACCCTTCACAAGGAGGGTAAGCCACGAACATTCATTGCCAAAGAACCTGGCTGTTCACAGAGTGCTGTATCCAAGCATGTTAACAGAAAGTTGAGTGGAAGGAAAATGTGTGGAAGAAAAAGATGCACAACCAACCGAGAGAACCGCAGCTTTCAAGGCATACAGGCGCTGCGGTCAAGGCATACAGACGTGTCAAGGAATTTGGCTACAGTTGTCATATTCTTCTTGTTAAGCCACTCCTGAACCACAGACAACGTCAGAGGCGTCTTACCTGGGCTAAGAAGAAGAAGAAGAAGAACTGGACTGTTTCCCAGTGGTCCAAAGTCCTCTTTTCAGATGAAAGATTTTGTATTTCATTTGGAAACAAAGGTCCTAGAGTCTAGAGAAAGGGTGGAGAAGCTCATAGCCCAAGTTGCCTGAAGTCCAGTGTTAAGTTTCCACAGTCTGTGATGATTTGGGGTGCAATGTCATCTGCTGATGTTGGTCTATTGTTGTTTTTGAAAACCAAAGTCACTGTATCCATTTACCAAGAAATCTTGGAGCACTTCATGCTTCCTTCAACTGACCAGCTTTTTGAATTTGCTGATTTCATTTTACAGCAGGATTTAGCACCTGCCCACACTGCCAAAAGTACCAAAAGTTGGTTAAGTGACCATGCTGTTGGTGTGCTTGACTGGCCAGCAAACTCACCAGACCTGAAACCCATAGAGAAACTATAGGGTATTGTAAAGAGGAAAGTGAGAAACGAGACCAAAAAATGCAGATAAGCTGAAGGCCACCGTCAAATAAACCTGGGCTTCCATACAACCTTAGCAGTGCCACAAACTGATCACCTCCATGCCACGCTGAATCGAGACTAAAGCAACTAAAGTAATTTAGTTTAGACTAAAGTAATTAAAGCAAAAGGAGCCCCTACCAAGTATTGAGTACATGTACAGTAAATAAACATACTTTCCAGAAGGGCAACAATTCACTAAAAATGTTTTTATTTGTCTTATGAAGTATTCTAATTGGTTAAGATCGCGAATTGGTGGGTTTTTGTTAAATGTGAGCCAAAATCATCACAATTAAAATAACCAAAGACTTTAAATACTTGTCTGTGTGCATTGAATTTATTTAATACACAAGTTTCACAATTTGAGTTGAATTACTGAAATAAATGATTTTTTCCAAGACATTCTAATGTATTGAGATGCACCTGTATTTGCTCATGTGATGAAAAGCTGAATTTTCAGTGTCATTACTCCAGTCTTCAATGTCACATGATCCTTCAGAAATCAGTCATTTTACATGGGGGCAGCTGTCGACTAGTTACCATAAGGTCGCAGGTTCGAGTCTCTGTGCTGGCAGGAGTTGTAGGTGGGAGGGAGTGAATGAACAGCGCATGTTTATTTATTATTTTTGATATCTTCCGTGTCTGGAATAAATTATCAATAGTGTTTTTTAGTTTGTTTTTGGTTGCTCAGTTGTTCCCAATTCTCTGTGATACTGTAGTCAGTAGATATTGACTCTTTCTCTCAGTCTACATTGTCTATGGGATTTCATTATCTGCAGGTGAAAAAGCAACAGCAATAACACATATGAGAACGTATATAAAGAAGAAAACATGATAAAAATAAACTTTAAGTGATCCAAGGATACTTTCAATCCCCTCACACCTTGCATTACTTCTGGGAACACTTGCCCACTCTCTAATACCTCCACAGACAGACAGACAGACAGCCAGCGAGACAGGACAGAGTCACAGTTGGTGCATGAGGACGGGTATCTGAGTTTATGTAACTGCCTCAGCAGGTCCGTCTCAGTGCAGAGGTGGGGGGTGGAGGGCAGATGAATCCGTATTATTTTCTAGTTACATAATATTTAGTGTTTGAAGAGCTGGCAGCATTGACTAGAATTTTTTTTTTTTTTTTTGCCATCTTTACTCTTTATTTTTAAGGACACCACACACACACTCAAACAAGCGCACACTTGTACACATGATGCTTTCTGAATCCTCTCAAAACCTCTGCTTTCTCCAGAAGATTTCATGTCAAATAAGGTTGACTGAGCCTCACTTTCATCGCACGAGGTGAAGATAGCAGGACAGTGATTTGATCTCTGGCTCTCTACAGGCAGATGATATAAGTGTGCTTTTTACATTACCGCTGCACTTCTGTGGACTCTGAGTTACTTTCATTTTACTTACTCATAGTTACTTACTTATTTTTCAAAAAGAAATTCTTATAAATATTATTACTTTTGGAGTACCATGTAAAAGAAATGCATGATATACCATTACAAAAAGTACTGTGGTGGAACAACGATTACACTTAATTTTACACTGTGTATTTACAGTATACTTACAGTGCATTTACCCAGGAAAGCACTGGTTTAGGGGTGGGCTCAAGGTTCGTACCTAATTAACCAATTATTGTAATTGCTATAATAACTACATATGCAAAACAAAGTTTCTTTGGACATGGTACTACCATGGTGTTTTGGACATGTTCTATGGTAGTACCCTGAAGTACATGTACATGAACTTCAGTACTGTGGTATATACTATCTTTATTATTATTATTATTATTATTATTATTATTATTATTATTTTGAAACAATCTCACCGTATTCACCAAGGCTTTATTTATTGAAATAACAAAAACATTAATATTGTGAAATATTTTTTACAATATAATATAACTGTTTTACTTTTTTATATAATTTTAAATTGAATTTATTACTGAAAATTATGAATTTTCAGCATCACTACTCCAGTCAGTGTCACGTGAGTTTTCGTTAATCAATATTCTGATTTGCTTGCTAATAATAATAAGAAGAAGAAGAAGAAGAAGAAACCGTATTATTATTATTATTATTATTATTATTCTTAAGTCTTATATTTTTTCAGTGTTTTTATTTTTTTATTTTTATAAATGTGGTTAAATACAGTTAAATACAGCATTTATTTGAGAGGGAAAAAATCTTGTGTAACAACATAAATGTTTTTATTGTAACTTTTTATTTCATGCATTCCTGCTAAATAGTTTCTGACCCCAAACTTTTAAACATTGATTTACTTCATAGCATCTACCATCTGATACAAATTACAGTACCATGCTAGTTTAAAGTTAATTAAATAGTCTAGCATTACTATATTCTGAGTCTAAGCAGCTAGCAATTACCCAGAACCCCTTTGCAACCACAGAGTAACATTCTAAAATCCACACTAAACACCCTTTTGTGCAAGTTTTCAAACAATTCTATTGCTTTTAACAGATTTTTGCATCGCAAGTCTGAGGGTATGATGTGGTTCATCCAGCCCTCCACGCTAAAAGAGGAAGCGTTATGAAGATTGCTGTTTGTTCTGACATTTCAAGCGATGCTTGATGCCCGTCTTGATTATCTTCTTTAAATCCCGTCTGATTTGCCCCGGTCACCTGTGCTAGTGTTTGTGCATCCCCGTACGGCTCTTGAGCAAGAGGTGTTTCCATAGCAACAGGTTTCTATAGAAACTGGATCACAGTGGCTGCTGGAGGGCGAGCATGACTCATCCTGCTGAGGGGGTTCAGCAAAGCCAAAAGCAACCAAAGTTTACTCTCATACACTTCTAGCAGCTGCAGCTGTGTTGCAGTCACTTAGCCAAAAAAAACTGTGGTATTACCATGAAAATATATCACGGTAAACATGACCTGAGGTGATACAGTGAAATTCGTGAACCATGTTTTTTATCTTGTACTATAGTACTGTTTTTGTAAGGTTTCACGTTGATTGTGTCTATCGCAAACGTTTGTGGTTAGTTTTAGAGTTTCTGTATTGAACTCTTTAAGGATATTTTTATATGAAATGATTTCCTGCTAATTAAATCTGAGAACAGTGAAGGTTTCCTAAATTAGACGTGTGTGTTTTCTCACTGCACCTGCTAGCTTCAGTCAGGTTTTGTTAGGAAAACAGCAGAAGAAGGGGAATTAAATTGTCTGACTTGCTTTCAGTTTTGCAGTTTGAGAAGTCCAACACCGCCAAATGGTCTATTTGTGTTCTTTTCAGTTTCATACGCAGAAACACATTATAATGAACCGTGAACATCCTGGTTTTGGAACGGCTGAGCATAATGTGTGTTTGTGTGTGTGTACACAGCAAACAGATTTTAGTTTTATGTTTGACAGCTGCCGTCACTGAGCAGATCTCCCAGTCTGCTTTGATTCATATTAGCGCCCAGATTGAAATCTTAACTATAAGAGGAAACAAGCTCATCTCGTTTGATTTCGCTCTTCTCAAGAGGACACGCTGTCAGGAGTTCAGAGAGTCAACAACTTTATACTGAACTGTTTATTTGTGTATATATTGGTATTTAAAATCAGTGTTCATGCTTGTTTACATGCTTGTTTACAAGTCTTCATTGCTGTGCGTCTGCAGAGGCTGTGGAATCAAACTCTGACCTTAGAAAAAAATATAATGTGTATTGTGCATGATGTAATAAGGGCTGTTAATTTAATTTGTTAATTTAGAAAAAATATATGTGTGTGTGTGTGTGTGTGTGTGTGTGTTTACATAAGCAAAATTTAAAGCAACATTCTAAGAATCTTTTTTATTTTCTTTTTTCAGAATACTGTTGAGTGGCCTTTTTTTTTCTTTGGCATTTATATGGCTTCCAGCAGGTGCTAACTGTAGTCAACACAATCTATTTTAGCTTGCACATGCTTGTGCAAGTTGTTTTCAGTACAAAGGCACAAAGGCTAACTGGCTCTGAGGTTTCTGTGAGTAATAGTGTGTCTAAGACACTTATGGCTGATTGTGACACATATAGCACTCGTTTTGTCACCCTTATTAGGCAAGGGAAGTTCAAGGGAGGTGCCAGCATGGTCTTAACTGAGGTCAGAGGTCAAGAAGGTCACTGTGCTAGTCTTATTTTCAGCAGATACTGCTAAAAACGCATTTCAAAACTAAAAGAATCACAGTGTAGATTTTTAAGTATGATTCACTTTATTAGTAGCAGAGGCTTTAGATTGCAGTCCAGATGTTTTCATTGTCTGTAAATCTTTCAGCGTACCATAGCTGACATCAGGATAATCCAGGTGTTCAGGTCTAGATCATAGAAGAATATGACCTTTGTGACTCCTCAGATGATCTTTTTTCATTATTTTACTGGAAAAGTAAAATTATTATTATTTTTTTTTATCTAAAACCATTAATTAACCAGCTACCACTTACGAAAACTTTTACCAGCAGGGGCATTACATATTATTATTATTATTATTATTATTATTATATATTTTTTTTATGTTTATAGAAACTTATTTATTAAAATAGTTGCATTTATTGAAAACGTTTTTTTTTTTCAAGTGTATTATTCATTTTTAGTTTATTCATTATATATATTAACCTGGATATCCCAAACCCCTCCTGTTCATTTTGTCAACTTCTCTTGGCTGTCAGTGGAGAACATTGAAGCTGTCAGATTCCTTTAAACAAGATGCTTTTCAAATGATTGCCAGTGGGCTGCTGTAAACTTAATTGTGTCACAGCTCAGCATTACAGCATACATGGGTACTTCAGAGAGATGTTAGTGTGTTAATACCAGGCATCTGTGAGTCCATTTATGGATGTCAGTGCTGTCAAAATTGTTGCTCAGGGGTTATTCCACACCCTCCCTAATCTTTCTCTCTCCCCTTTCGTGGCTTTATTCCAGGATCATTCATTTTCCTGAGTGACTGCCACACGTCAGTGTGCGTCTGCCAGACTCGGTAATCTCGGGGTCACTTGACTCCTGTGTCAGCGTCCAAGGACGTTCTGTCACTGAGCTTTATGTGTGTGTGCACCATGTGTGCATGTTAGAGAGAGAACCAGAGAGAGCGATCGCAAGGGGGTTTGCATGACTGGGACCTGCTGGAATGGAAAATACCGTCCACGATCCATTACAGGACAACACAGGGGGAAACCCAGAAGCCCTCCTGCGACGTGCAGCCAAAAAGAGAGAGTGTGTATTGGGATATTGTGCTTGATGTTCGGAAATTCACACGGTCGCACGGCCCAAAATAGATCCCTAATCTGTTAACAGGAGTCCGGTTATAGTAAATCAGCTTTGATTAGCATGGGTCAGGGATATTGATATTTAATGACCGACCTGAAATCAGCCTGACACAGTTTCTCATGTACACATCTGAGCAACAAGGCCCTATACGCTGATCCCAGACCAGCGGTCATGTCTGAAGTTCCCAGCACAGATTAAAGCAGGTCACCGGACTCCAGATGCAGAGTCATATTGTTTAAATCATTTTTGGCATGACACAGCATTGAAAAACTCTTCTGACAGCATTGTGTGTGAAAGAGAGAGGCAGACCATATTCAGAGTGTTTGGCTGGATGTTTTGGGCTATATTTATTCATGGCTTCGAAGTGGAACCTTGGTTCCCAGAAAGGGTTTTCCATACAGATACAGCTTGGAGTTCAAATTCTCTCTCTCTCTTGCTCTCTCTCTCTCTCTCTCTGCGGTGGTGGTGATAGCAAACTGGTCGTTATCAAGCAGTGTCTGTGTTGAGGTTTATAGACAAACAGTTTCCAGGGAGACCACCTTGTGTTCTGACAGATCTGTGTTGGATCGTTTGCTGTAACTTATTTTGCCAATAAATCAATAGTCAAGCTGTTTGTCAACAAGTTATGTAAATAGTTACTAAATGAAATGTGTTTCTACCATGTCGGAGCTGTACCAAACAGCTGTTTCTTTGCTTTGGTATTAGACTAAATCATCTTAAATGTTTCTGTGTAGTGTTTTTGAGTAAGCGTTATACAGAATCATATTTAAATTTATTTTATTAAACATGATATATCAGCAGCCATTACTCTAGTCTTTAGTGTCACATGATGGTTCGGAAATAATTTAATATGCTGATTTGGTGCTCAAGAAAAATTTTGTATTTTTTCAATATTGGAAACAGTTGTTCTACTTAATATTTTTATGAAAACTATACTGCTTTTTGATTCTTTGATAAATAGAAGGGTCAAAAAAACAGCACGTTTATGAAATAGAAATCTTTTATAACTTTATTAATGTCTTTACTGCTCCTTTTGATCAATTCATTGGCATCCAATAAAAATTTGATTATTAAAAAATACATTTTAAAATATTTACCTAAAAATCATGCTGACACCAATCCTTTGAATAGTAAAGCATGATTTTTTCTTGACTTTTAAAATTGTTATTTCTAGTCCTGGTCAGGGAAAAATCAGGAATAAATTCAAAATTTAATGCAAAACTTCCATGTGTATATATAAATGCACATTTATATAAATATATAGCATCAAATAACCTTCATACTAAAGGAGCTGATGCAGTTTGGGGATTGTTTTAATCCATTAGGAATAATTATGTTCTGAATGTAAATTGTTCACAATTTGTGACCCTGGAGCACAAAACCAGTCTTAAGTCGCTAGGGTATATTTTTAGCAATAGCCAGAAAAACATTATGTGGGTAAAAATTATAGATTTTTCTTTCATGCCAAAAATTATTAGGATATTAAGAAAAGATCATTTTCCATGAAGATATTTTGTAAATTTCCTATGCTAAATATATAAAAATTTAATTTTTGATTAGTAATATGCATTGCTAAGAATTCATCTGGACAACTTTTCAAAGGCGATTTTCTCAGTATTTAGATTTTTTTGCACCCTCAGATATCAGATTTTCAAATAGTTGCATCTCAGTCAAATATTGTCAGATCCTAATAAACCATACATCAATGCACAGCTTATTTATTCAGCTTTCAGATGTACACTTAAGACTGCTTCTGTGGTCCAGAGTCACATTGAGGAGGAGCATAGTAGAGTAAAGTAGGTCAATGATGATATTGTTTTGTCTTCTGGCATCATTTTTGACCCTCATATCATTGCAACCCTCTAGGATTTTCCATCTTCTGTAGAAAACAGAAGATGATGTTTTGAAAAATGTCTGTTATCTTTATCCAGTCAGCGGGATTCAAACTTGTTTGGACCCCACCATTTATAAGAAAATTCTGCTTTTGTGGTCAAAAGGCTTGCATTGACATGAGGTTGAGTAAATTATGGCAGAACTTTTATTTCTGGCTAAATGTTTCTGTAATCAGCTGTAATGTCAGTCTAGTCCCTATATTAACTGGTGGAGTTCTGAGCTGCAGGTTGTTTGAATGCGACTCTACCAAGTCTGATGACAAAAGACCTGTTCCTCTAAGTGAAAGTGTGTTGTTTCCACAGCTACGTTGGTATCCATAGTGACTGCCATCCCATGGGCGTCCTCAGGGCTGCCAGACACACTGCCCCATATACTTAGTGTTATCCACTCAAACACACACACACTCACTTTTGCCCTATTTACCTAGTGCCTTTAGCAGCTGTAAGTGTATTCATTCCTCTTGGGGTGTAGTAGTACAGGAGGACTACCCTTTCTCTCGCTCTTTTTCGGTTTCTTTTTTAGCAAGAAGTTCAGGGATAATTGCCTAGAGTTATTAAATTGTGTTTGGATGGCCACATAGTTTTGCTGGTGTGGTGTGTTTGAATCTGTGATGAAGTGGGCGGAGCAGCTGTTTGTTTGTGTGTTTAGAGAGAGGGTGTGTATGTAGGCGGGGGGTTTTAGAGGCTGCCACACTCATTAATTAGAACAAACAATCTGTCTGACTCCCACGGTGTGTGTGGATATGTGTGTGTGTAAGATGCTGCAAACAAGAATTGGGATAAATAGATAATCTGCTATTTTTTGCCGTGAATTATACCAGATAGAAACTTGTTTGTTTGATAAAGAAATACATGCATAAAGCATTATTGTAATGCAGAAACGATTTCTGTGTTAATTATTGCATAATTGTAATGGAGAAACTGTTGTCGTTGTACTTTATCGGTCCATGCCTGTATGACACAAAGATAAAAAAATGGACAAACAAGGAATCTTATGTTGTTTCGGAGTAAATAATGATGAAGGTTTTATTTTTTAGATGAACTACCCTCAGTTTTTAATTAGAAACACTACAGTTGAAATGCCAAGATTGTAAAAGTAAGATATAAATATATATATATATATATATATATATATATATAAATATATATATATATATATATATATATATATATATATATATATATATATATATATATATATATATATATATATATATATATATATCGTTTTGAAAGAAAGCTCTTATGCTCACCAAGACTTCATTTATTTGATCGAAAAATGCAGTAAATCAGGAATATTGTGGAATATTATTTCAATTTAAAATTACTCGTTTTCTATTTTATTGTATTTTAAAATGTAATTCATTCTTGTAATGCAAAGCATAATTTTCAGCATCATTACAACAGTCTTCAGTCAGTGTCACACAATCCTTCAGAAATCATTCTAATATGCTGATTTGAAGAAACATTTCTTCTTATCGTTTTTTAAGATTACATAAAGAATAGAATGATTCAAAAGAACAGTGTTTATTTGAATTAGAATTTTTTTTTATTATGTGAATGTATTTGTGAATGTAAAAGTGTCAGTATTTTTTAAAAAGAAACCCTGCTGACCCCAAAAGCCTGAACAGTTTATATTTATGCATTGAATTGAATATATTTAAAATAGATAATTTGACCTTGACCACTCACTGGGTGATTGTTATTTTTTTATTTCTGCATATTTATTCACAATGCTCCCTTTGAATTTGGTCAGAAGAAAGGGTCTTACATGGCTATGTAGCGTCTAGCTAGGCTGCTTACTGTTTTAACACTGTTAAATCGATGTCGTCATAAGAAGTATTAATAGGAAATCACATGTCCTTGTGATAAGCAGGTTCCCACTAGAGAATGGGCTAGTGAGAATGGCTGCATTTTTGTGTGAAGTGTTGATGGGATGTGGGCACTTTGCTGATTTGTTGACAGTTACAGCACATACTGTAGCAATTTTTATCATTTTTTTTTATTTATATAACCCTAATAATACAGACTGAAAACGCCCATTTTGCAGGTATATGCTTTTAAAAGACAGACAGGATATATTTTCACACAATATGGGCTCTTTTGTGTGTTACATCATGACCCAAATGAATTCCTTTTTTATTTTTTTGCAATGTAGAAACTTTAGTTTCCATGGCAACCTTGTGTAGGAAATTGCCAGAGTCTTGGGAAAATGTTTTCAGCCAAGTCATTTGAAGAGCTCATAAAAGACACCTACTTGAAGCATCCCACCATTTGGCAGCAGAGAACATCCACCCAAACCTCCACGTCTCTGATCTTAAAAACACAAATACAGACAGATTCAAGCTGTTATTGATGATCAGGAAACCAGTGAATGATTTGCGAACCTGTGTGCTGCTTGTATGCCGTGTCAAAAGGCCATTGGCACCAGTCTGTCTGGTTCCACGGCTGCTGGCAGCCAATTAGAGAGGCTGTTCGGCTTGTATAATTAAAAATATGTTATGTAATGGCCAGGTGCTGAGAAATAGATTGAAAGACTAAATTATCTGTTCTGGCCATTTGTTCATTGGCAGGATCTGACATGGAGGTTAAAGGTCAGTCGGATGCATTTGGTTAATTGCAGAAATCAATATGCTGGAACATCTTAAATCAGAATCTAGCAATCAATATTTATGAATCACTCACAAAGGTGCTAAAGCATCAGCTCTCGCCCAGCCTACACTAAACACTATACACACACGCAGACAGATGCGCAAACATATATATATATACGTATGCATGAATGAACTCAAACATATGCACATATGCAAAAACATGCTTTCTGGCACTCATAGTCAATAGTGCGCATCTGTTGGTGATGAATGTATAATTTATGTGGTTTGCTGTCAGTATGCTTTCATTCAGAATGTTCTGGAAATCCGTTTGCTCGCTCAGACACATTTATCTTGCTTGCTACAGTGGACATGGGATTTTATAAGAATTTTTTTCGTATTTTAAAGGCATTGACTGTATTTGCCAAAATGTGCTGCATAATGCAACAGACCTTACTGAAGCGAATTAGGGCTGCACGACTTAAGGAAAAAATGACTAACATTAAAAAAGATTAACAAATACTGGAACAAATGTATGTCTCTTTGTTAGTTAATATTAGTTAATGCATTAAATATAGTTAACAATGGAACACTTTATTGTAAAGTGTTTACCATTTGTAACATTGTTTGTACAGTAGGACTGCAATATATACAATATAACTATCAAATAATACAAATAGTAAGCAAAGTTATTGTAATTATTGTAATACACCTATTGTAAAATTTCACTGTAAAATTAAATATGGAGTATTTAAAGGGGGGGTGAAATGCTCGTTTTCACTCAATATCCTGTTAATCTTGAGTACCTATAGAGTAGTACTGCATCCTTCATAACTCCAAAAAGTCTTTAGTTTTATTATATTCATAAGAGAAAGATAGTCTGTACCGATTTTTCCCAGAAAAACACGACCGGCTGGAGGCGTGACGTGTGGGCGGAGCTAAATGATCAAGAGCGCCAGTAGGCTTTTGCGTTGAGAGCGTTTGGAAGCTGAGGAAAAAAACCAACCCAAACAAACCATGGCTAACAGTCAGATTCAGCGTATATTTATGATCCAGAGGCTGAAATTTAACAAGAGCAGCCCCAGCAACGACGTCTCTATGTGGTATGTACTTAAACTGTATGTATTTGCTTAGCGGTTTTGGAAAATGACTAAGTTCCACTTTGTAATACTTTTTTTTTTTTTTTTTAAGCTGTACATGTGGAAAGTGCAGTTTGATGATAACATCGCATGTTGTTTACTTGATGTGCTTACGGGCCGATAGCTAAGTTAACAACACAGAGATATTTGAAGCAGTTTCACTCACCGCCTGCGGTTCCAACACATGATCGTGACCCTTTTTCGTTGGGACTGCATTATCCTTAAGAAATAAACGATGTGCAAATCCGTCGTCAAACTGGGCCTTGTTTGTAAAACAAGCATCTTCGAAATGCAGGGAACAAACAAAAACACTTGCACAACTCCGTCGATGCTCTGTAAAAATAAACTCCATCCACTGGTCCCTTAATGCTGTTTCTCTTTTGGTAATCTGTGCAGGGTTGTCTTGAATTAAGGAAATTCAGCTCCATCTAACGTCACACAGAGCCATACTCGAAAAAAACGTTCAGAAACTTGTGACAAAGTATTTTTGGAACAGAAATACTCCTTCAAACGTACAACTTAATTTTTGAAACTTTGTCCATGTTTAGCATGGGAATCCAACTCTTTAACAGTGTAAAAAACTCAGTATGCATGAAATAGCATTTCACCCCCCCTTTAAGAAAAAGTAATAATAACACTATTATAGTACAACTGTAAAATGCTAATATTTATGGCTGCTAATATATATGTAATGCTAATATTTATGGCTGTAGTATTTATTTATTCTTTTTCATTTTTAAATATTAAACTATACAACTAAGGGGGTCATATGATGCTTTTTTTTAAATATCATTATTTTGTGTATTTGGTGTAACAGAATATGTTGACATGCTTTAATGTTAACAAAACACATTCTTTTTCAAATGTAGGTCCTCTAAGCCCCTCCACTCTCTAACGAGTCTTTTTTATTTTTATATTATTTCCCGACAGGGGCAGTCTTCTCTGATTGGAGAACTGACCCAGTGCATTGTGATTGGCCGAACATCACAAACACTCGTCGGAAATGTAACACCCCCTTTCCATAATCACGAGCTTCATCTTTCAAAATAAATGTAAAGACAGTTAATAATGTACTTAGTTTTACCATCAGTTCAAGCCTGAAAGGGGAACAGAGTGGTGTGACAGACAGAGTGATGAAGCTCATATGTGTTTGCAGTATACAAGCCATGGACGGTTAAGACTGCTGACTCCACTGTGTGACCATCTCTCTCTCTCTCTGTCTCACTCTCACAAGCAACGTGCAAAACTTTCAATAGCAAAAACTAATAGCAAAACATACTTACAGTAGCTGATTCAGAAGCACCATATTAGCAAAGTCAGAATTACCTCCTCTCCTAGGTTCACGAAACGGTCGTACATAAAATGCATTGCTGTTCTGTTGTAAGTAATCTTAAAGACTCCTAAATGCATCTACTTTCGGAAAGCCAAATAAAGTGCTTTTGCCTAGATACACACAGCATCTCCCTGACACGGCGGCCTCAACACTAACTGCGGTTACCGAAACTACACCTACTTTCTTTGTGTGAACATTTGGGGGGCATTACACAAATATTTTAACATGACCGTGACATAGACGGGGGGGCGTGTTTTAGGGGGGCGTGTCTTAACTTTGATAAGGAATATCTCTTTGGATTTGAGACTTCAGTCTTTGCAACTTCACAGATCTTCTTAATGCACCAAGAGCTTTTAAAACTCCAAAGAGAAAGGAAAAATGGAAATCGCATCTTATAACCCCTTTAAACAATCGTGAAAACTCTGGATCATCAGCTGCTCATATGTAAAAGAACATAGTGCATCACTTTCACAGTAGATGGTATATAGTATATACTACTCAGTAGCAAGCAGTATTCCAAGCAGTATTCCATTCTGATTGTTAATTATGAACCACCTCCTATTTTGAGGATGCCTATAAAAGTTTAGCTACTGTAACCTGAGTGATTTTGTCTCTAAAGTATGGTAGCATTAGAAACACACAATCAAAGCTCAGTTCCAGCCTCAATGCCAGCAGGTAGGACAGCTTCTCTGAAATCTCAGGGAGCTTCATCATCTCCCACGATGTGCTTACTAACCACTTTGTACTACACGAACACATGCTGCGGAAGCTGATCATTTGAGTACAGTCTAAATGATGGTTTACTTCACAGGAGACACGCAGAAAGCAGCTCCACTGCAGCAAAGCTAATCAGTGTTCATAAACTCAGGCTATACAACATACTCTTATTTCAGCAGGGACTGGTATTGCTGTCGAGATAAAGAACTGATGGAGAGTACATGCTACAATCTACAAGTATATTTGTTTAACATGTGAGTGATTAAACTGAAGACAGACAGACAGATAGTATACATGGTAATTCACACTCTTAACTCTACATTTATTAAATCAAAGCAGCAGCAAATAACTCTAAAAGAGTGTCATGTTTATCTCTCATGGGCATGAGTGTAGTGTAAATTCTGCAGTTAGGCATTGCAGCGCCAAATCGTCCAAACCCCTCATTTCAAGATCCAGGTCACAGTCTCCCGGCCTGGAGCCAAATCAGACATGCTGAGTGCAGTTTTATTGGAGCAGGAGCAAGTCTAGCAAACTCAAAAGGACTTCACAACAAGAGAGTTGAATTCCATAAACAAGTATGTATGTTATTTGCACCCTATGTGCTCTGTACAAACTACATGGATAGAACAAGTAGTGTTGTAGTAGCCATTTTGAATAAAAGTTGATGTTGGTTGCTTTGTAATCTACAATCCAGATGGCTTTTCTGATTCATTTAAAAAAGTCTGTCCAAAAAAAAAAAAAAAGTGTTAATAAGGTGAGAAATGTTTTTCAGCCTTTAATTAACAATGGCTGTGCGGTGTGGGCCAAAGACAGCAGCACCTTCTTTGCATAAAGACACGTTGTGATCTGGTCTTAACTCGAGGCGTTAGCCATAATGAGTGACTCATAGACTTCTGCTAGAGCTGTGCGTTTGGTTAAGATGAACTGTTTAGAGCATTGAGTTCACATCATATTCGCTTAGAAGCAAGAGATGGCTGATTATGTGTTATGTGATTGTTATTTTTAACATACTGCATCATGCCTTAAAGCTGAAGTGTGTAGTTTTTGTGAACTAAATTGCTAAATGATTTTAACAAAAGGTTTCTTGAAAACTTCATCTTTCTGTCAATAGTTGGACAAACTCAAGTCCTGCCCCAAAATCAGCCGGTGTTGCTGTGTCAGGTTGGTTGGGATTCTAGAACAATCAGAGTAATGTTTTGATTACATTTTTGGTGAAGTCAACTTACAGATAGTCTCAGCCTTACGTCTGATGCATATGGGACACAAAAGTGGAAACACTTCAGGAGTGCCGAAGTCCTCATCAGACTGGTTGAATTGTACAGGATTTATGTGAGATTTGTGTGTCACGTTCTTTAACTTTCTGCTTGGAAACAAAGATACTGTGGTGCCAATTCCCGTCACGAAAAAAAAGCCATTGTGTTTACAACTGTGACGATGAATGCTTATCGGGATCAACTAAACGCTGGATTTTCAAAAGTATGTGAAATATTTAAAGTTCGCGCCATAGAATCTTTAAAATAAATCAGAGAGTTTTACATACTGGACATTTCCACCCATCGAAACATGACTATGGACGAAACGAACTGTGATTGGTTGTTTAACATGTTGGTCAAATGGCCTTGGCCAATGAAAGCTGCCATGAATTGCAAGACTTATGCGAGACTAACTTACAAATGATTCAAGTTGTGGTAGAGAAATTGTTAATTTTAATGGTTAATTTTCCTTTTTTTTTTTTTTTTTTTTTTGTAGTTTTGTTTACATTTCAGTATTTCATCATGTCATATGAATTAATTTGAGTAAATTTCAGCCTGACATGAGCAGTCATTATGTTATTGATTGTTATTGGATTATTTTAAACAATAATGCTATTTGTAGATTTTTTTTTTCTTAAAAACCTTGTTTTTGATTCTATACAGTAACAAAAGTTTAGAGTCAGTAAGAATTATTTTTCCTTATACTCACCAAGGCTGCATTTATTTGATAAAAACTAGAACAACAACAAAAAAAAGTAAAAAAATAATGTTGCAGAAAACGGTTTAAAATAACTATTTTCTATTTTAGTATACTATAAATTGTAATTTTAAAATGTACACTATAAAATGTAACTTATTCCTGTGATGCAATCATTTCTCAGTGCTACATGATCCTTCAGAAATCATTCTAATATCCTGATTTGATGCTCAAGGAACATTTCTTATTATTATCCTTGTTGAAAACCGTCATACTGCTTAATATTTCTGTTGAAACCTTTTTTCCAGGATATTTTGATGAATAAAAAGGTTCAAAAGAACAGCATTTATTTGAAATCTAAATCTTTTGAAGCATCTTAACTGCCTTAAATGTCACAATTTTTATCAATTGAATGTGTCCTTGCTGGATACAAGTATTTATCTCTTAAAAAACTAAAATCTTACTGACCCCAGACTTTTAAACAGTGAGGCATATTGCTATTATTTTTTCTTCCTCATGTTTTCATCAATGATTTAATGAAAGAATTTAATTATCACCTTGATGCACATTGTTGTGAATCACTCATCTTTGTAATAGTTGATGAAACCTTTCTGAGCATTTTCGTCAGTAGTTTCTTTGACGAGATGCACATTGGATAGTAGGGAGCATTTTTACATTGCATAATTTACACACTTCCACCTTTAATAGGAAAGGATGAATAAATGACCTCATCACCTGTGCGCTTTCACAGACTGTTAGTTTGATAATTGCATCTGCTGTAGAATTTGGCAGTTCTCCGTGGCCGTAAAGGATCCTGATTCCCTGAGGGCCGAGTGCTGATATGACAGCTGTTAGCACACTAGAAACGCTGCAGATATAGAGTAGCGTCATTATAGCCTGTCCACAATTCTGTGTGTTGGTCGTCGTCTTGCACACACACACACACATACTGCTGGCCAGATGGTGGCTTTGAGCTCAGGGTCCTTGAAGGAGACATTCACGGCAGGGAAGAGAAAGAGCAACAGACAACGATATGAAGACGATAGCATGCTGTTAACTAATGCCCCTGGAGGATGCTGGGAGTTACTTTGTTAAAGTACTTTCTGGCTGCTAACAAGCGGGAGGGAGATTCTAGGTCATAAAATTACACGTTTCTGCAACCTCACATGCCCCGCTCTGCTCATGGTTAAATTAAATAAAACAGTGCTGATATAAATGTAGTTTTTTTTTTCCTTATGTCTGCTATTTTTCACTGTGTGTGAAACATTAAGTTAGGGAAGAAAAGTTAAATATGTTATATAGTATATGTTAAATATGTTATATTATACCTATATAATAGACAATATCTTTCTAGTATATACTGTCTGTTGGCTATAATAGATACTTAAAAACCCTATGGAACCAAAAGTGGTGTTTTGCGACTAGGTATACTATTGCAACTATTAACTACGTCTTTTCCCTGAACAAACTCCTAATTTGATGCTTGGTTAGTAACTTAGGTAGTTGTTAAGTTTAGGCATTGGGTAGGATTAGTGATGTAGAGTAAGTGCTTTATAAGTACTAATAAACAGTAAGTATGGTAATAATAGGCATGCTAATAAGCAGCTTGTTAATAGAGAGAATTGGTCCCTATACTGAAGTGTTACCCATTTATTCATTTAGCAGAAGAGCTTTTATGCACTATTTTTCTTAGTATGAAATGAGAAGTTATAAGTTAAATTCTCTTTTAGCAGATATAATGCAACATATACAACTCACTAGCAAGTCATGCAATGTGATATAACTAAAGCCTATTGGCTATTTAATAGTTTTTTTTTTTTATAGAAATGCACCAGGTTATTGCAGGCTGACTTCCACACTCATATTTGTGTTTCAAAATAACAAACCTTACCCAACAAACTCTATCACACACACTCAAATCCCCTGTCAGCCCATCCCAATTTGCAGCTGATTTTTTTTGCAAGTTTCCTCAGCCGTCAGCAGTTCTTCATCCAATTAAAGACAAAACAAAACACCAGAAAAAGTGCACCAAGAGAAAAGCTGCAGCCCAAAACATATACTATCCATATTCTGTACTATTTAGTATGCTGGACTATAAGATTAGTGCATATTAAAGTTTCATCTAGAAAATGAGTTTATGACTGGCATCAAATCATGTTTGTATGTAGTTTTTTACATAAAAGGAATGGAATGTTACACCACTGTCTGAAAATTTGAACGGTAAATAAATACTTTTAATCAGCAAAACAGTTTAAAGTAAACAACAGATCATTGTTTACAGCAGTGTGTAAATAATATTCAGAGATCACTGTAGACCTAATGTAATAGTCACTGGTTTAAATGACCTGCTTTCGAGTGTCTGTAATGATGGCTTTGGATGGGAACATGATTTAGTGAGCAGTTCACCATTAACCTGAATGTTTTGAACTGAAGGTTAGATGTAATTGTTGTAAGACTCATAACGTGGGAAGTATGTAATTCTGACATTACCCTTTACAGTAAGTGGAGCAAGATAATTATTAAAATGATGACAGTAATGCTGCCTGTGAGGTCAGATTGTATTGAAGAAAACCCCTTTCTCTTTATTAACCACAGTACTTTTTCAGTCAAGTGGCATGTGTGAGAGAACACTTGTCCTTCGAACGTTCATTCCTATGTCTTTTTGTGTCAAAGCAAAACAACAACAACAAAGATGTATTCATGTTTGGCTGTACATTAGGCTGTATTGTGTGTGATCCAGGGTTTAGCATTCACCTTGAGACTGGTTTGGTGATGTTCCAGGAAAAGCACAGTGTGTGTCAGAGGGTCATTAATCAGAGGCAGAGAGAGAGATCAATAAACCTGATCATTAGTCTCATCAGCTGCTAACGGCGAGCTGAGATCATCTGATTCGCCTACAGATCTGGCACTTCACCCAGGAGAAACTGTTTAGTGTCATGTTCTCTGCCTTTCATGATGGAGCGTTGCCTTTAGGGAGACGCAACCATGGTTGATGGGATTTACTGTCACAGGATAAGCAGATCTGCTTGCTTTTACATATAAAACAGACTAGAAATGTCATTTGTTTTTACACTGACTTTTTTTTTTTTATCCGATGAAGCTTTTATTTGTAGAAAATATTTCACCATAGTTCTCATATCTCTTTGCTTGATTTTAATTCAAATGTGACTGGAAATGCAAGGTTTGACGTCAGTCATTGGCTTTTAAGTATCTTGTCATTGACTTCAAAACTGGTGCTGTATTTGAATTGAATAAGACAGCAGGAAGATTTTAAGTGAATCATTATCCATGTTTTGGTGATATGGACTATGTTTTATGTACTTGGTTGATACTTTTTTGTAATTTTTGGAGTTTACCATAAGAACTAACCCCAACTCATAGTTTGAGCACATTAATCTAGAATTAAAGGGATAGTTCTGTCATTAATTACTCACCCTCAAGTCATTCCAAACCTGTAAGACCTTACAAATTAAGATGATGAAATACGAGAGCTTTCTGATCTTGCATAGACTGCAAGAGAACTACCACAGTCAAGGCACAGAATAGTAAAAACATCTTTAAAAGTCCATGTGGCATTAGTGTTTCAATTGTAATTTTATGAAGCTACAAAAATACTTTTTGTTTGCAAAGAAAACAGAAATAATTACTTTCTTAAACAATTTCTTCTCTCCCATGTCAGTCTTCAAACTGAGGTTGAACCACTGATGTCACATGAACTATTTTAACAATGTCCTTAGTATCTTTTCAGGCTTTGAACGTGTCAGTTGCATTGCTGTCTATGCAGAGCCAAAAGCTATTGGATTTCATCAAAAATGTCTTAATTTGTGTTTCAAAGATGGACGACTGTCTTTCGGGTTTGGAACATCATGAGGGTTATTCTTAACAGAATTTTCATTTTTGGGTGAACTAACCCTTTAACTTGGTCAGTTAACTAGATAACGTGGTCGTAACATGTTTATTTCAAACTGGGAGAAAGAAAGTGTGACTTTTAGTGTTCTCATTCCTGTAGAAGTTCTATTCTATTCTGACTCTCTCTTTTCTCTCACACTCTCGGCGGATTCCTTGTTGACACCTGAAGGTGTGAATTATTCATTTCTTCAGGCAGATGAAGAATGGGTGGCAGGGGCACGTGATGCGCTCACAAACACTCAAACACGCTCATGGGCACATATACCGTACATACACTACTGTTTAAAGTTTTTTTCTTTTAAGAGATTAATACTTTTACTCTACAAAGATGCATCAAATTGATAAAAAAAATAGCAGAAAATACTTTAAATAAATAACTGAATTGCGTGAAAAATGTCATTGTTTCAACAAAAATATTGTTAAACATAAAAAGAAATGTCTCTTGATCAGCATGTGACCATCATATCAGCATATTAGAATGATTTCTGAAGGATTATGTGACACTGAGGGCTGGTGCATCACAGAATTTTTAACTGAATTAAATGAATGCAGCCCTGTTGACCATAACCACTAGGTTATATAGTTATTTTGTTTTAATAGGCCTAAAGCTTTCTGTAAATATTACTTTTAGCATTTTAGAATAATTTTTATTTTATTTTTTACATGAAAATGACCCTTGGCATTTTTAAAGGGTAATTTTTGTCATATTTTCCAAACTTTTGGAGACAGTTTTGTCACCAGTGTCTATAGCCTGCAGCTAATATGAATATAGAGAGAAATAATAGCTCTAAAGTACATTACTGTGCATTGCATTTTCCTTCTGGCTGCATCTGTTAGAGTTTGTGCATTTTTCAAAAGAAATCTGCAACTTCAGTTCCCCATAGAGAATCAGCATATAATTAATGTGAATTAATGGTAATTCTGTAGAAGGTTCTGCATTAGTGACTGTGATGATAATATAAAGGTCATAATTATTAAACACAATATTAAATCGAATTTACAAAACAAATGCATCAGATGATCACAATAAAAAGTTAATCATAGTATTTTAATATCTTGGCAGCGTGTGGACTTGGATTTTGAAGAAATGTTAATACTTGTTTGGAAATAATAATTCTAGAAATGATCATATATAATGCTGATGATAATACATGGAAGCGCTTATCATAACTATGATAATTAGATGATTTGTTTTTCCCCACAGGTCAGTCGTGTTTTGAAACCCGGTGGCCGTTTCATCTCTGTCACGTTTGCGCAGCCACATTTTCGTAAGGGACTCTACGCTCGAGCGGAGTATGACTGGTCTATCAAGCACTATCACTATGGCAACAGCTTCCACTACTTCCTCTATGTTCTCACCAAAGGTGAGGAGCTTAGCTCTGAGGATGCTGCTCTGGAGAGAAGACTGCTTGATGAAGCTGAGGCTCCATCCACCAATATAAGGTTTCAAGAAGCAGATTCTGAGGACTTCCTGAATAACATTGGATTATAGGGAGTTTAACATCTATCAATCAAGAGACTGCTGACAGAAGTTCTACAGCATACTTATATATTTTTTTTGGCTCCTAGCCTAGCGCAACTAAAATTACACTTCCTCTCCTTTTTTTTTTTTTTTTTTTGTGATGTTAAGGACAACATTACGCTGAAATAAAACAAAACAACCAGAGTACCCTCCCCTCTGGGATCCTGTAAACTTTTAGAATTACATGTTTGACTTTTACGCCACTCTGTATCCGTTTAGAATTGGGTCAGTACTTGGAACAACTATATGCTTTTAAACTATTTCTTTTTAAATATCTTGTATATTCTTTAAAAGCCTTTTTTTAAACATGCTTTGATGTGAATTTGTACTCTGTTCTGTATTTTTTCTCTCTCTCTCTTGCCGTCCTATTTCTCTGTTCAGTTGTGTTGATTGGTATGACAAGGTTGAGTGCTTGACACCTGCACAATTGTGCAGAGACAAATCTGTCACAAACGCTCCTCAAACAACAAATAAACAGACAGACAGAAAACAAACAGCCCTGCTGTGTGCCAGAATATGACAGACATGTCTGCGCTCTTTTGGAAGAGGAATGGCTGCAGTAAATCGGAGGAGGCCATTAATAAACCAGAAATCATTTATTTTTAATTTAGCTCTGGAATGTAATTACCGTCTATTTTTAAGACTTGAGGAAGGTGCCTGAATTTCAGAACAGCTTCCTGTATGCCAGTGTGAACATAGATCGATTTTTATAGTAAATAGAGGAAAGTTTTTCTTAAACCAGGAGAGAAAACATATTTAAACCCACACTATGTCATGGATGGTTGCCAAGGTGTTATGAGTTCTTTTTAGAATTCTTTTTCTTTCTACACAAAAAGCCACCCCAAAAGAGATAGTAGTTTCCCTAAATATGCCTTGGGTAAATCTATGGTATTTTTTTTATCCATTCTGTTGTCTTTCAGGCAAAATCCATCAGTTTAATCGTTTGGAACAGTAATAGAACACCTCTTCTCTGTAACTTGTGCAATTTGAAGAACTCTTTGTGTCCATGTGGGATGCACCCATATTAAAACATAAGGTTATGGATTATGCCCTAACACTTGAAAAAGTAATGGTGAGCATGTACCATTAAATAGTAGCAGTTCACATACCAGTAGCAGTTTCATAACCTTTTAGTTCAGAGTTGATTGTGTCCAGATTGAATGTGTTATCTGTGAAAGCTGATGATGTAGTCACAGGTCTTTCCCCTTCACTGAAGCACTGAGAAATGACGTCAGGGCAGGGACCGTATCAGATGGACGCTGGTATCAGGTGAGCCGCACGTATCGGGTGTAGATTTATTCTGTGATCGTATCCTCACGACATGCTTTGTGGCAGTTCTTCAGGAACCAAGTGCTGCCTAAACACCATAAAGCTGCTGCAGAGAACAGGAGACCCTGATTAGTCTAATGGCTGGTTATGTGTTGTTTACCCCCTCGCAATGCAAACCCACACGCAAGCTTTACTTCATATCGACATTTAAGACCATGATATTCAATAATGTACTTTTGAATAATTGATTGAGTATTTTCAGAAGTGTACCTGTGAAATACTTTCTGAGCTATTGTCTTGTCTTGGAGAAGAACTGGAACAGTTATAGTATGGTACTCAGCAAATTAAATTCTTCATGTCATGGACGTTGTTATTGACAACAATAATGCCTTGTTTGAAAGTTGAAAAACTTTGAAAATGCCTTGATTGAATTAATTTGGATAGATGGTTGATGCATGGAAGGATAGATGGACGGACAGATAAACAGTTGGATGGATGGGTGGATGGATAGAGTGATGGGCAGATATACAGAGAGGAGGATAGACCGACAGATAGGTGGATAAATTCATGGATGGATGGATAGACAGGCAAATAAACACATATGGGTAGTAGATGGATCGAAGGACGGAAAGACGGATGGATGGATGGATGGGTGGATTGATACAGACAGATGAATGGATGGATTGAGAGATGGGCAGATAGAGAGATAGATGGTAAGTTGGATAGAGAATGAGGCTTTTTAGGTCCAGATGGTGTATTTACGACATCTACCAGCAGAGCTAAACAGACCGGCTAACCTGCCAAACCTTGACCCCATTGGTGCATCCCTGCCTCTAGTTTACAGACAGATTGTTTTCATGAGACAATGTTATTGCACACACAAGAAAAGAATCAGAAATTATCATTTGACTCTTCAATATCATTCATCAAAGATTGAGATCCTTCTTTTCATCAAAGCTCATGTGTCTGTTCTGTTGTTAAGCAGGAGGAGGGGTCAGGACACACCATTACATCACCAGAAGCGGCAGTCTATGTGGTATTGATAGCAGACACATAAACCCCCGCTTAGAGCCAGCCAGCTCCATTGACAACAATGCGTAATGCAGCTTAGTGCAACATTTACTCTAGAGACGTATATGAGATGAAAAATCTAAATTAAATTGAAACTGAAATTTCGACTGATGCAGGTTTTTTTTTTTTTATCTATATGAACTAGGTCATATAATGCGTATAAATGAATGGTGTGGTTTCATGATAACACAATATTGTTTATATATTTACAGTATGTAATATTTCCAACTTCTCAATTAACACTATTTTGGAACTGACATAAGCTTCTAAATAATTAACACCTTTCTGATGTCTAATATAGCCAAAAATGGGCATATATTACAAATATTTGCAGTCACACTTCATTTTAAGACCCAATTCTCTAAATTAACAAATCATTTACTATGACTTTTGCCTTAAGGGGGACCTAACACACACAATTTCACTCAATCTCATGTTAGTCTTGAGTAGAGTAGTACTGCATCCTATATATTGCAGTTCTAAATCATGACTGGGATATTTTATAGCTGGGACCGCCCCATCTTTCAGTATCAAATGCTGTGCAAAAATCGAGCGATGATCTGGGACTTATTTATAAATCGTTTATCAACAAACACACTTGGGAAACCGCGCTGCTATCTGGTAAATCAAAAAATCAAACTGCATTCTGTTTACATAGCGCTGGATTCTTCAGGAAGCTGAACATCTTTCCCTCACAACCAAAAACACACCTCTTTAGAGACATTCTTCCCCAGAAAGTCCCCTGCAGCATTGCTAAAGGAAATGTGTTGATGGGCACCCTTTTGCTCTCACTTTGGTGGATGTGTGTGCGGGAACACTCTTCCGGAAGAAATGCCCATATAAGGATTTCCACCCCTTCCTTACGTCATGAAGAGCCATGATCGGAAAAAACTTTTTTGAAACTTGTAAGAAACCCGGAAGTGTGTATTTAGCACAGAAATACTCTGTTATACATCCAAATCATTTTTTTAAACTTTGGCCATGTTTTGCATCAGAATCCAACTCTAACAGTGTAAACAATTTGGAATGCATAAAACAACATTGTACCAACCCCTTTAATAAACTCATAATTTGCTGCTTAGTTAGTAACTTGGGTAGTTGTTAAAGTTAGGTATTGGTTAGGATTAGGGATGTACAATATGGTCATCCAGAATATGTGCTTTATAATTACTAATAAACCGCCAATGTTAATTAAAAGCATGCTAATAAGCAATTAGTTAATAGTGAGAATTAGTCCCTATACTAAAGTGTTACTGTATTATCGAATTTAGTACAAACTATTTTTTTTGGTTTAAGTCAAATTGTGTGCTTTTAATGTGGTTTGCACATGTTGTTTTGGGTCTGGTTTTGGATGGATGGATTTTGGATGGATGGATAAATTGATTTTTGATGGATGAATTTGTAGATTACTTTTATTGGTATTCTTCAAACTTTGGTTCCAAGTTGAACACCAACAATGCATTGCAATCCATTACATTTCTCTGTCTGTCATTTCCAATTCAGCTTCCTTAATGGTGTGGCTAGTTCAATTCAAATTTATTTGCTGTTAATTCAGTATAATGGGGAGTTTAGGTAATTCCTGGCATGTATCTCTTTAATTGTATAATGGTGCAACATACAAAAGTTATTTTTTTGCTGAGCTGCAAAATTCTGGAACAACATTTCTATTCCTATTCCACAAGCTACTCCTAAACTCAAAGCAAAATGATAGGATGAATATTAAGTCCCAAGCCAAACCCTAAACCCAGTACTAAAACATGATTGGTTGACAGGAATGTTGTACAACAACCAACCAGGATGTAAATCCAGGATCATGTCCTACTTGTCCTTGGATAATCATGGTAAGCAGATCCACACTGAGCCATGCGATGAATGAGAATCTGGTTTGTAACATTAGTTTTGCTCATCAGTTCCTGATGTCTATCTACAATGCTTATTAAAAGTAAAAAATGCCAAAAGTATGAGTATTTAATTTTGGCATTATGACATAGATATCAATTCCTCTGTGGCTGAATGTGAATCTGTGCATATTTATGGTAAATACAATCCAATTTAAACACTACATTTTGATTCACAGTGGCGTTAAATGAAAATTTACTGCAAGAAAATGATGGAGATCAAAGTAGCACCAAATGAAAGCTACAAACGGATGAATCAAGAACAGTGCTTTTTAATCAAATGTCTTTCTTTCTCTCGTGCTTTTTTCATTTCTTCGGGCGGAGAGCTCATTTTTTGAGAATCTTGGAATGTCATCTCTCCTTCTTTCTTCCATTATCACGTTGTCATTATTTGCTGAGAGTTGGGCTTTCCATATTGGGTCAGGCCACAGCATCGCTCAGTCAGTCCAGAGCTGCCGTGGGCCGGCTGTCTGTTCAGATAGTGTATCAGTAATCTCCAGCTCTGAGCAGCCTGTGTGAAGCGCTAAGGATTCCCCTGAGCATTGGAGCCTTTCAGGAACACTGCAACAGCCATGAAGGTGAATTAATAGACTGAGTTGGTGAAGCTAGGTGTCCTTGACTGCTCTTGAGTGACTGTCTGATGAACTTTCTGCTGTGCAAGGATCTCGTCTCACATAGATGTTGGGATAACTGCTGATGTTAAACTGCCATTGATCATCTGAAAATCATTTGGAAATTTTAGTGGCCAAACTTGAGCGTGGGTCATGGAGTTAAAGAACGTTATCAGGATTGGATGAGTATTGGAGTTTAAATTGATTTAGGTAAGCCTGACTTGTTTGCAGATGGATCCTAAGCCAAATTGCACACATTGGATATAGCTGACCCAAAGCCCACTCATGGCCGCATGACGGCACAGATCACGGATAAAAGCCATTGATTCTCTTGCGGTTGAAATGCACACATTGTAGCGGAGATGTGTGTCTGACTGTGTGTTAAGAAAAACATCAATATTGCTGTAAAATCTAACTGCATTTCAGAGTGTTTAGAGTAAACAGGAAGCAGTGTGTGGCTTTATCCAAGCTGTGTAGAAACAATATTCAGCTTAAATGAACAACCTCAATAGAAAAAATGACCTGAAATCACCACTAACTTTTAATTTTTATTGTGCAACATCTTCTTTTAAAGGGAGAGTTCACCTCAAAATGAACATTATGCTATCATTTACTCACCCCCATGTCAAACCAAACCTGTATGACTTTCTTTCTTTGTATTGTATAAAGCACTACAGAAATAAAGGTGACTTAACTTCATTTTGGGGTGTACAGTACTCTATCCCTTTAAAGATTTCAAGGAAATGGTCAAATTATTTTCTTGACCAAATACATCAAGACCTAAAATCCATCTTCCAATCCATCTTTCGAAGTGTGGAAGATCCTCCAGTAAAAGAAGTAGCATACCTCAAAGCTCTCATAGGACCTTAAGCCACAAGAACAATCTTCGTCATGACTGTTGGTTTAGCCTGAATCCCTCTGAGTGTGATTACATGGCCATCGGAGCTGGTTCCAAACTTCACCATGCGTCCTTTGAGAAATACAGGCCTGAAATGCACTAACATTTTCTCCATACGGCTTCATCCTAATAGAAGACTCCAGCACTAAAGATCTGTGAGGAGATGACAGGCTGAAAGGAGATTGCAGTTCTCTGGGCTCCACTGGAAGATACAACCATCCTGACATGAATTATATCGAAACATGAATATTTCATTAGACTACAACAGCTTGATCTGGTCATTGCTCCTGGATATTTTTAAATGTCATCATACTTGTTTAATCATGTGATGGATAGTATTTGTGCCTTGTTTATTGGGCAGGCTGTGCATGTGTCGTGATGACCTCAAAATTTGTGTCAGACTTGTTTATCTCTTTGTAATGCAGCCAAATGACGACAGAAACGCACATCTGTATGTTCTTCCACCATTTATTAGTTCACCAAATACAGTGAAAATGGTATTTTAATATGCAATGATTCATTCTTAGAATGTCATGACATTTTTGTTGCTTTTTTTTGCTTAATAAAACGATGTCCCATTATTGAAAAGTATTAAGGTTTCATGCACAACAAACCATAGTCAGTTTCTTTAGAATAATGGTACAAAACAAAGCAAAAATTTCAAATAAAATCAACAAAAGAAACGTAATGTCAAAACAACCTGTCAAATAACAAGTTATTTGAAGATATTCGTAAACAGTGCAGTAGATTTCTAATATCGTAATTTTTCTAACAAATTCATCAACAAAGCTCAAGTCACAGTTTACGATTTCCATATAACAGTAGCTCAACACAGATGTGTGTGTGCAAAAAACTGGAGAAACATTCATTCAAGTCTTTTTTTTTTTAAGAAAAAAAAAAAACCTTTCCAACCAGACTGAATTATAGGCTACTCTCATCCCTGTCTAAAGATTTTTCTCTGAAATATAAACATCATTGTTGATGATTCTTTAAGACGACATACTAGCATATCATTTTAAATAACAAATATTTAGATATAAAAATACAAATATGACTTTTTTTTCTGAAAGAAGCGTGCCAGGGTTAGATTCATGGTGGCACCTCTGTTGGCACCGACGTGAAAATTCATGCAAAGAGATGGACACGACTAAAGAAATGTGAGGAGCTGATAATTTTTTTTTTTTTTATGTATAAAATTAGGCTTGGAAGAAATCAAGATGCATTCATGTTTGGTTAATTACAAGAGGCGGTAATGCACAATGTTCCCCTGTGCTGTACTGATGATGTGAATCCGTGGCGCAGGTGCACAAATCAGCTACAGTGAAGGGCAAAACAATAGATCACCAAACGACGCTTCAAAGACTACACGCTTCAACACCTGTGGTGATGTGTATGATAATATTCTCAATTTCTGAAAAAAGAATATGATGCAAAATAGCGAAAGAAAATATTCACATTGCACCATACATATAGTTCATTTATAATTATGGGAGCTCAATGTCTTTGTGTGTGAAGTCTAAAATGTCTCTAAAAGCAGCAGTCGGATTGAAGTCGACGCTCAAGGCAGATCCATATATGTCTGTTTGTGTGTTATGGGGAAGGTCTTTGAGCTAAGATACTGTACATCTATAGTAACAGAGCGTAAGATGCGGTTCAGTCTTCGGTTGAACTTCGTGTTGCTTACAGCGCTTTTGGAAGATGATGGTCGTGGAATAATAATGGCAAGTCCATCCATCTTAATTCACAGATGAGCCGCAGCGCGCAGCCTCAACAACATCGCCAACATCTTCTTCAAAGCTTCCGTTGTCGTTTATGTTGGAGAATTGCCAGCAAACCCCCAAGGAAATTCCGTCTCTCCCTTCTTTAATTCCCGTTTTCCCTTTTTAGTTCAAGTCTCCTCGTGGTTCGAGCCACAGTCTCTCCATCTCTTTGCAGTCTTCTTCACATGCACAACCGACAAGTGCTTCGAATCGGTGATAAAAAATTGAAATGTCTTCAAGGCATCGCGCGGGTTTACACGCCCGGTGATGATTTGTCGGTCATGCCTTTCAGCACCTCGTCTATTCGGTCGTCCTCGATGACCACTGGAAAGAAGAAGACAGACAGCTGGTGTCAAGAGCTTCGCCGATCTAGCATGCGTGTTCAGTGCGCTTTGAAACTGCGCAACAAGATTCGACACACAACAAACGTATTCAAATGCGTTAAAATGGATATTAAATGTGAAACAATATCACTTAACAAGGTCATTTTTCATTCGGGTTGCATGAAATAGCCTATTATTTAGCCAACATATCGAGGAGACTGGTGACAGTTTGACATTTTTATAGACGTCAAACTGTCAAAATATGCATGCATTTAAATTTATTCTGTCATTTTCTCGTCTTTATGTTGTAATCCCGTATGGATTAATTTATTAAGTGTTATGAGCTGACAGGCTCGATCACTATTCACTACAGCCAACTGCATATATTTTCCCCCGTGCAATTTAACGTAAACGGGGATCGAGGCTGTCATTCTCCTCTGCATCTCCTTTTGTGTCGGAAGAATAAGTGAGTGAAAACGCAAGTCTCCATTCCTTTAACTTGAGTAAGTTATCTTCAATCAGGTAACATTCTCACCTCTCTTCGCTCTGCCGATCTGTCCAAGTTTTGGAGGTCTTTTCGCCTGCGACGCTCCGAAGAACGAGTTGGTGTCCTGCAGCCCGCAGCTGAAGGACATCTGACTGACATCGTTGTCCGCTCCGTATCCGTTCATTTTCCCCTCTCCGTACGGCAGAACCTCGGACATGACTGCTGAAGGACGGGTTCGCGACGCAGAAGGCGCAAAATAACTGATGTATGTAGGCAGCTACGGTGGATATCGCAACTATCCCCGCAAAACAAGTGCACTTTTTTTTTCTTTGCGTAGATATCCCCTCGCGTAAATTTCAGACTCCTCGCACCGCCAACTTCCAAACAGACTGGAGTGCTCGGTGCAGAATGAGAGAGCGAGCGAACGAGAGAGAGAGAGAGAACAAGAGCGCGGCTGAGTGTACGACTACATCCGCGGTCGGGTGAAGTCTGCTGTAAGAGACGGGAGATCCCGCGATCATAAAGGAAACCCGGGCGGAATAGTGAAGTCATCCATCCGGGCGTGTGTTTTTAGAAGAGAGAGAGAGAGAGAGAGAGAGAGAGAGAGAGATGGGGACTCCAAGAGGTGCAAGGGTGGCCCCATCAGGCGAAAGCTGAAAGTGGTGAGAGGCAGCACTGAACGGTGCTCTACAGTCTACAGTGTTCACTGAGGTCTTTGTGAAGCCTGTGATCTGGAAGCGAAAGAGGAAAAGATCGCAAGACCTGATGGAGATCACTTTAGATCTCAGCAACTTTATACTGCAAGCTTTATTGTGCCGTTACATTTTGCTGCAATAGGTTTAGCCTATTTTTTCAACTTTGGCCATTTCTTGTAGTAGGGGTTCATTTTCTATTAAAATATAATATTTTGGAGATTTTGGATCTGCCATAACGTCTCCATTTGTAAAATTGATTCATAAACTTCGAATTCATAACATTCTCCGATTGTTTAACATGAATGTTAAAATGAATGTAAAAGCAGTCACAATTCATTTAAAATTCTGTCATTTGTTCACCTTTATGTTGTTCCAAACCCGTAAAATATAATCATTTATTAAAAAAAACATTTTCTCAAAACATAGCCATAGCCTATTTTTTGTTATTAAAGATCACACAGCCTAGTACATTTTCCCCATTCCTTTCCCATTAATTTTTGTTGCCACGTTTCAAATGCATTTTTTACCTATAGGCTACTTTTTTTAATATGCATGATTTTTTACGCTTATCCCAGACCCAGATCAATCTTAAAATAAAAAGTATTAAATGTTATTTTTTTCTTAAAAAATTGCTTAAGCAAAAATAAAGAAATAAACATTTCTTGAAACATGAAAATGAAACAAACATTTAGGCTATAGAAGTTATAATTTCAATAGCTATTCGTTTAAAGGTCTAAAGGTTTCATTTCCACCATAAAAAATAGTTTTGTCCCAGATAGTCTGTATAATTTGTAATAAAAAAAAATCATCAATAGGCTGGATGAAAAATGTGTGAAAATATTCTTAGAGTGTGTCTATTTAGAGGCCTTTCTGTGAAATTTTGGGGACGATATAACCTTTCAATAATCGTTCTAATTTGATGAGAATAGTAAAATCCACACGTGGCTTATATAAATTTAAAAACGTGAACTTCGTGTTGCTTACAGCTTACATAAAATAATAATAATATAAAAAACAGAACTTTGCTGTCCGTTGGTGTGGACGCTAATATTGTTTTTGGTCTCGTGGTGAACGGTCATACATCTTTAGCGGGACAAAAAAAGTTTATAGGTAGGCTGACATGTTATGCCATAAATGTAAATTCCGTAAAAGTAGTCTTGGCCACATGAATATGGTTCACATCCAAAGCAGTTTTTATGGTTCTCTTCGCTTTGCTCACCACAGTAGCTTTAAAGTTCAACTCGAATGAACTGTACACGAACAGTAGCCTGTTTATTTTGTTAGGCTGTTATGTTTATAATTGTAATGACCTTTGTCTTCCGGTTCCCGATAAGTGGAGGGTAAGAAGAATCTGGAAAAGGCGTATCAGTTGTTTTGATTCGTTTACCGCGATTAGATTCATTCGCCGGTGTTCCAGGGAAATTTCACGTGACACCCGCTGCTGCTGTTCAGGCGTCATCAGCGCACGTCACGTTCAGCGTCTTCTGTCCTCGGTCTCCAGATGCCGGAAGTTGTTCATCACCGTGGCCCACCTGTTGCCTTTCCGATACTTCCTTTGAATTAATTGTGTTTGAATGAAGGCTAAGTAGGGGTTTATGGTAATGATGCACATGCCTTGCATGAATATTATCTCTCTCTCTCAATCTATATACTATGAGACATATTTCAGCACCCTGGATAGAGCTCACAAGGTCCCTAAAATGATCTTTAAATGGCTTATTTGTATTTTTTCTTTTAAACTACTAATGCAAAACATTAACCTCTAACCTATATTTTACTGTATCCCCTGTAGCATTACAACTAATGAGCATGTAGGCTTTTCTCTGTGAATCAACTCAAGCATTGGATTGTTGGCATGGCAACAATCCTCAGAAAACTGCAGTTCTCAAAGCTCATTTTCATATCTTCACTGTCCTCCGGAGCAAAAGGATTTTCATAGTCTGTGCCGCTCCACTGCTCAAGTAAATGAATGAATGACAGTAGGCCGATCCATACTGACAAGTCATTTGGAAACCATAGCGGTTTGGGCCCTGAAATGAACCCATTTTTAGGGATCTTTTGAAAACTCTAGCACTTCACTGTGGTGTTGCAAATGGGTGAATGTCTATTATACTTAGACTTTATAATGCCACTGAACTCAATCTGTTCAGTGATTCCAATGATATAAGTCACTTGAGTTTGCAACAAACAGTAATAGCCTAGCCATTTTTTTCCTGTTACTGTGCCTCCAAGTTCTTCCTTCCTTTGTGTTTCCTCTGTCAGGTGTTGTGTTCAGTCACAGAAGTGGGCTGTGTGTGAAAGTGTCCTCTGGGAGAGTGTTTGCACTCACACTGGCCTCTGCTGACTTATGCACTGTAATCTCTAGCCAGCATTAAAAAACACCAGATCACAAAAACCCGAGTTAAATGAAAAACTGAGAACAGAAAGGAGGGGGTGGGCGATGAAATTTGCAGATGCAGTCTTTATGTCCGATATATGCGCCTTCTTTTCAGTTGAAAAGTCAGCAAGCATCTGGTTAGGAAAAAATATGATGTTTCAAATGTGATTTCCAAAACAAGGAATAATTTTGTGTTGCCTACACAGTTAGTGTACTTAATTGCAAAAACAACTACATTGTCAGTGAAGAATATGCCTAGAGTAAGATAAGTGATGAGTAAAGAAAACAGAAATCTGCATTTTGCTAATTTATGCCTAAAGTGTAAAAATAGTATTTGTTAAGTTAACTAATTTTATTTAGCATACTTAAAACGCTAACAGTAAATTTATGAAATTACAAGTTATAGTTTTATAGTTTCATTTGTCTACCTAATTTAATTTGTCTATTTAAAACATTTTGTATGGTTATTTGAATGTCTGGGTCTAGGAAAAGGGTAAAACCAAAGTGTTATTTTTTAAAATAAAATTAATACTTTTATTATTAGCTACTATTAAGGATGCATTAAATTGGACAAAAGAATAAACTGATTTAGAATTCATTTTATATTTCAAATAAATGCTGTTCTTTTTAATTCATCATAGAATACTGAAAAAACAATGTATCATAGTTTCACAAAAATATTACACAGTACTGTTTTCAGCATTTAAAATAATAATAAATGTATATTATAATAAGAAAACAAAACGGTTATTTACAAAATTGGCGTTTGGTCAGCATAAGAGATTTATCTTATTTTTTTTATTTAATAATCTTTTATTTAATATAGATTCCACTTCATGACAGATTTAACTTACAAATAATAAGCCTTACATTTTTTTTCAACAAAATGCAAACTTCTCTTCTAAAATTCTATTGACCTAAGGTATTCCTTGAATATATGACCATATGATATTATCCGAAATATATTGGTTTTTATTTAAATATCATGGTATATAAATATTGCTGGTGTACAGACTAGTGTTATTTTAGAATAAGTTATAACATAACATATTTTGCATTTAACAGTTTTCATTTTAGCTAATTTTTAGTGCTTTTTTAGTGCATTTCATTAGTTTTTAATATTTCTGTTGAGCTTAATTTTTTTAGTACTTTGTAAAGTACTTAGTTGCCACAAAAGCAGTTTCTTATTTTCACTTGTTTTTAATCAAAGCTTCAGCTTCATTTTAATAAAAAAAGGAAAAAAAAGAAAACTGGAATATACCAGTGTTCAGGTGTTCGAAATATATAAAAATGTTTATTACTTTACAATCATAAAATTAATTTAATCAGTGTCAACTTTATTTTCTTTTTATTTAGGAGATTTAACTTGATTTTTAAAGTCAGTTTAATATAATTTGTTGAAATTACTTTTACAGCCAATTTGAATACTTCAAGTTGAAGGGCAAAAGGCAGGAGCACAGAGGATGAAAATTTATGCAAGAGATGCATTGATTCATGCAAATAAATTTACTTCACTTTACCACTCTGTCCCTCTTTTGCCCTCTAGTGGTTTACTGTAAAATTAAAAGCTTTAGTGGTAGATGCAGAATCATCAAAAGTTCAGTTTGACCTTGGCAAAGTTTTTTCTTCTTCAACTATTTATTCTGCATCTCATTTGCTTATATTTAAGACAAAAAGTCAGAAGGAGATGGCAAGGTTGTTGTGGGTAATTTACAGAGGTTATTTGTAACAGGATCACAGCAGCTGTTGCATAAGAACCTGCAAGATTTCTTGCTGGCAAACACACACACGTCTCTCTCAGAATAATTATGACTTTCCATGTCACAAGCTCTAATAAATCAGCAATATCACTGAGTGTAGAAACAACTGAGGTACTTATGATTTAGAATCTGTATGTGAAAACTTCAAACAATGCTGGTGCAGAGGAACAGCAAGTACACAACAGTGCCCCAACACAAAGTAGTCCAGAACTTTACATTACAAGCTTAAAATTTGGACCTAAAGGAAATTGAAAGCTCAAAAACAATCTACCCAGTGCAGTATCTCATTCATAAATTAAGCCACTAAGCTTAAACCATATTAAACAACATTTTAATTTTAGATACTAGGTTTATTTGTACCAACCATTCAATACAATAAAGCTATAGCCAACATTTATTAATGAAAAACAACAACAACAACAAAAAAAACAATCTTGAACCACTTGATAAATGCCAAACATGAAATACTTGAATAATAAACAGAAAGTCAAACAAAAAGACATCTGTTTATCAGGATATTAACTAAAATATTAAAGCATATTTGCTCTAACTTTATGCTATTTCATCCCAAACTAATGTAATGTGACATGTTTGAGCTCTGATGAACTCGAGTTTTCACATTGAACTAGCAGAGATATTTGGAAGCTTATTTCTACCAGTGATTAAAAAATAAGACTCTCAATCTCACAATTCATACATTCTTTCTTAGTTTTTACATTAAAGTTTATATCTCACTGTTCAGACCTTTTTTCTCAGAATTGCCCATAGGCCTGATAAAAAAAGAACGATGCATTTAATGTTCTGCCTGCAGATGGGACAGATGGGTTGTGGCAAGGCCTGATAGCAGTGGAAACAGCAGCACAGGTGTCTGCAGTCCAGCAGCACACTGCCTCATGGGTTACTTACATACAGGTTCCCAGGTACGTCCACTGCATTCTCCTCCTCTCCTGAGCCCATCAGTTCAAACTCGCTCCTCATGTTCTCCTGCTCCCATCACAGTTTCAGCTGGCGATAATACCTGCGTCCCGCCCACATCAGCATGGCCACACCTGCCAATGCACAAACACACGCCAGCACCCTGAACACCCCTGCCTGCTCTTCCTGCTCCAGACGCAAGGTCTCAAAGTCGTCTGTCCTCAGGAAGTACTCTGAGCCGTCAGTGGGTGGGCGGATTTTTGGGAGGCAGTCTGTGTCCAGGATGAGCTCACCCACTGCGGTCAAAGATGCGCCCACTTTCAGCATCTCCTCTATTTCAAGATGACCTTTGGGCTTCTCTCCACACAGGTTCTGACCGGTCAGGTCTGTGAAGCCGTAACTGGCCTGGTGGAACTTTTCATGGACGATTTGCAAATTGGGACCCGTGGCCTCCAGGGGACAGAGCACACGCACAAACGCCTTGTTCACACCCAGCAAATTAAAGGGCACAGCATTCACATGCTGGTGAAGCACACCCTTGCTGTCTGTCCTGAAAGATGTGACATATTTTCACCATCATTACTCCAGTCTTCAGAAATCTGAAATAATATGCTGATTTAATGCTCAAGGAACATTCTTTATGTTAGCAATGTTGAAAATAGCTGTGCTGCATATATAAAATATATAAAAAGAATATAAAAAGAAACGTGGTACTTTTTCAAGATTCTTTAATGAATAGAAACTTCGAAGAACAGGATTTATTTGAAATAGAAAATGTTTTGTATTATTATAATCAGTGTTGAGTAAAGTACTTTTAAAACTAATGCATTAAATTATTGAGTAACTCCCTGAAAAACTAATACTTTGCATTACGTTACTTTTGAGTGACTTGTAAAATCTTTGCAGGGCTAGCTAGTTTGTTTTTAATATAAAAAATGTATCTTTTCCTTTAACAACAAAAGTGAATTAAATATGCCTCAAGCTGAAGGAAATATAAATTAATGTCTGTGCAGTAGAGAGCGAAACTCAAACAAATCGCATGAAGAATATGACGCAGGAGAAGAAAGTTCAACAGTATTTAGAAAAAAACTAAATTGAATGTGTCATTTCCAGTGGTTGAATTGGGTTGTCAAAGGTCGGTTTTAAAGACACTGGCTCATAAAATTATTAAAATAAATTCTTATAATGATATTTGTCTAAAAATATTTAATTATTGTTGATACTTCCTAGTTTGCATTTGACATTTTTTATTAATTTCGAGGGATACTGAATCTATTTTTGTGCAGGTGAGATGAGTAAATACATGTTAATATTTAGTCTATTACAACAGTAAGCATCATGGTAACACGAGAGTTGTCAGAAAAGTCACGGAAAACAGTAAATGGAGTTATTTATTTGAAAAAGTAACTCAAATATTTCCTTCTAAATTAAAAAGTAATGCTTTACTTCACTGGTTACTTAAAAAAGGTAATCTGATTACGTAACTTGCATTACCCCAACACTGATTATAATATCTTTATTGTCACTTTTGATCAGTTTAATGCATCCTTGCTGAACAAAATTATATATATATATATATATATATATATATATATATATATATATATATGAGCAAGAGACCAGGACTTGCCAAGTGCGTGCAGAACTGTTCCACACAAGTTTGTGTTCTCGGAGGACCAGTGTCTGGATGACACCAACAGTGCCTTCTCGAAACGGACTCCTTAAGGGTTCCCCTATGGGCTGCACTGTACCTACAGAGAGAGAAAGTGAGAACAAGTCAGTGGAAGTGAAAGAGAGATTGTTATATTCTACGGATCAGCTAACTCATTAAAAAAGGGAAAATTAATGTTACCCTCAATGACCACATACTGCAGACATTTCCCTGGTGTGGCATTCAAAAGATCTGATAACTTTTCATCCAGCGGCAAAACTGTAGCTTCCTTGCATCAAAAACAAATTTGTTTCTTTTTTAGAAAATTCTCATAATCTTATGTAGCAGTTATTTTAAATCCAAATAACTAATTCCAAGCCCTAATTTCCTATATATATGGTCTAAATCATAATTTTTGCAATGTTACTCACTTTAAGTTTATCCACAGTTTTGCATTTCTTCCTGTAGATGTAATAAAACAGACCAGAGAGAGCTACACTTGAACCAAAACACACAATCTCCATTGTCCAGATGGGGAAATCCTCTATCTTCCTCCTCACCCTCTTCCTCTTCTCTAGACTACTGAACACAGAAGGAATTCATAATGAACAGGAGTCTGGCCCAAGATGAATCAAGAGAACCTATGGTGATTTAATTCAGCATATATTTTCAGTCATTTTTACTATTTAGGTTTTACTGTTCATTTAGCAAATGCTTTTATTTACATGAACACAGGTTAATTTATTTAGCATCCCTACATAGGAGTTCACAGAACGTCCAATTTAAATAATTTATATCATGGGGCAAGTCTCTACAAATTATTAATCACCTAACAGACACAAACTGAAATAAATTAATTAAATAAATAAATAATAAACGTAGATGTTGGCTTGAGATCCTGGTTTGAAAATTTTAAAATATTAAAGGTTATTAAGTTAAAGGTTAGAAAGAACCTACAGATTAACAGACAACATTTTCTAGCTGATTACAGACAGTCGCAGAAATGAAAGACAAAGAGACGACAAAGCCTTGTTAGTCTGTTTACATTTTGGAATTGTTTGCCAGTTCGCACATTTGAACATTTCAACTATGTAAGTCTATGCAGTCTTAAGTGTTTTGATCGTCGATTTAAGGAAAACCGATTTATTAACACTACCAACACCATCACAACAATGAAACATATATAACAATAACACCAAACAAGGCAAAGCATGTGTAGGCTGTCAAAATGAAAGTGACATTTAAGACATTTTAAGTCTTTAACCTTAATACTTTGAACACGATGAGAAATGTACATCTTATGAATAAACCTAAAGTTCTGTCTAAAACAACAGAAATGAATATCACGTGAAGAACAGGAAACTACCTTTAACACTCACGACACTGCCGGAAACGGTGACGATTAGGGGTGGGGTTATGATTAGACAATCAGCCAGGTAGCGATTTGAACGAGGGGATAATAATTTGGCACGGGGTCCAAATTCGGCACAACAACGGCAATGTTTAACTCATTAGCGACAGTTTCTATTGGCCGCTAAACGTAAGCCGTCCGCCATATTGTAACGGTCAACTTGATTCACCATAGTAATAACTGAACATTCAAAATGTTACACAATCCTGCACAGGGCGGCTCTGTGAGATAAATGACGTCAAGTTGACCGTTCCAAGATGGCTGCCGCATCTACTAGTTTGACTCACGTGGTACGTCAACGCGCGAGGACCTTTTTCACCTTTTTGGGTAGCTGTGAATTTTACTTTAATTTGGTGACACAAATTTATGCAGCCAATCACATATTAACCTATACGTGTTTTTATTATGATAATGAAAAAAAAAATCAGTTTGTCCTCTGCAGTTTATATATTTTAAATGAGATGTTTGAGACATTTTGCATTTAGAATTCAGAAATAAGTTGAAATAATTATACAAACAAGCAAGCAAGCAAATAAATAAATATTTCTCGATTTGAATTTTCATGTTTTTTTTCTTACTCTATGGACTTTTAATTTGGAACTGTTTTTTGAATCCGGCACACGTTTGTGTTTGAATTTTTTGGTTTGAATCCGCTGACTTCATCAAGGCGGCCAACATGGCAGGAGGAGGGAAGAAGAAATTAGGGCTGCAACTAACGATTATTTTGATAATCGATTAATCTGTCGATTATTTTTACGATTAATCGATTAATCGGTTTATGTACTTATATTTTAGTTTTTTCCATTTTTTCCCCAAGTAAATTATTAATAAAGGGTCTTTATCATTCAGCATAGATTTTTAAGAGATTTTAACCATTTTGCATTGTCATATCCTCATCAAAAATATACCTGGAGTTGTTTTATTATGTTAGTAATCCTTTGTCGAACTCTTCTGTAATCAAAACACTGACCCATACTCTAGCAAAATTCACAAGGAGATTTCAAACATTGTTTTCACCATGGCAGTCCTTAGAGCTCCTAAAGTAGTTTAACATCCCAAACAAAGCTTAAGGAATCTTTGAGAACATATTTTCACGAAGTATAAGGATAAAACAGAATAAAATTGCAGTGCATTGTATTTTATTATTTACTGGGAAAAAGCTTTATAGCTTATGCTGTGAAATTGTAAACAATCCTTCGAAAAAAAGTGCCAATGGCATGAAACCTGAATGGAACTCACAATTTAAAGTAAAATCCATCAGAAGGTTGTCCAGAAAAAAAAAAATTGGGACACACACAAAAAACCTGCTGTGTGAAAAAGAGCAGTGAATACTTAGAAAAGAAGTGCATTTTAAATATACTCAAACATTTACCTCTCTCATTCAGTCATAATTAGGCTGCAAGTCTGAATTATGAACTGGTAAACGACAAACTGATCACATAACATGTTTGTAAAGCTTTAAATGTTAACTGTTAAAAAGCAATGTTATCAGCTTTTACGACTTAACATTTGCAAACAACCTTGTACTGGAGAATCTGCACAAATAGAATTCTCAGGGGCCGTTCACATATCGCACCTAAAAACGCGTGGAAAACGCTAGTCGCGCCGCTTTCTCCTTCTTTCCAAAGCGCTCGGGCAGAAGCGCCCCTGAGGCGTCTGCCTTTGCTAAGCAACCATGACGTGCCCTCTCCATGAAGACCCGGAAATTTCAGCAAAGGATAAATGGATGCGGTGTGGACGCGCCTGGAAAAACGGGCGCATCGCACCGCGTGCGTGTCGCGACCGCGTCGCTTCCATTATGAGAGTGCATACTGCGCGCCTACATAGGAAATAACGTACTTGAGCACGCAAAAGACACAATATGCGAACGGCCCCTTAAACAGTTCAGTAGTGCAGAGTTTACAGGTTACTCTTCATTTTGAAGGCTCAAAGTAAAGTACTCCCACTTCCCGCTGAATGCTGCAGAGACGCTGTTCGGGAAGCACGTGACATAAAACGAGGCCAGCTATTGGCTATTCGCTACTTCACCTGCTGTACTGGCTGAGTAAAACCTCCGGTGGCTCATTACTGCCACACTTTGGTCGCCGCAGATTTGAAATATGCACGAAATGAGCCGCTTATGGCAAATAAAATTTATTTAGCGACGAATCGATTACTAAATTAGTTGACAACTATTTTAATAATCGATTTTAATCGATTAAATCGATTCGTTGTTTCAGCTCTAGAAGAAATCCTCTACTCTACCGTCAACATTTCAGAAAACTCTTTCCTCCGTATGGCAGGACAAGCACATGGTGTTGTTCAAAGCAGAGTACACGTTCTTGGTCACGGCCGTCCTTTGGTTCCTGGAAATTGGAATTAACATATGGGTAATCCAAAAAGTTTCATGTAAGTGCAGTAGAATAAGTCACTGACATGACCATGGAGGACTGAACAACTCATTAATGAAACAACAGACTAAAGAATCACCATACTGCTTGATTTCTGTGTTTTCAAATAGGATATCACTTCATGCTGTTAATGCAGTTGTTTATTCATTCCAGTGTTCATGCATAACGTTACTCCACTGTTACACCTAACTTCCAAAATTACAGTCTGGTTCAGTTTGTATTTGATCCGTCGAGAAAGGAACATGTGTACATTACCACAGCTCTTGTCTGTCAGTCACGCTAGCACATCATATAGCCAAAATGACAACATGACACGGCATCGCAGTATGCAGAGAGATGCCAGTTATAAATGTCAACGTGATTCCTGTGTTTAATGATGTGCGTGCTGTGTGTAGATACAGAGATCGACTGGAAGGCGTATATGGATGAGGTGGAGGGAGTTATTAACGGCACGTATGACTACACCCAGCTGAAGGGTGACACGGGGCCGCTGGTGTAAGTGTCAACACAGAACATTCCTGTAGAGTATTCCAGCTTTTAGATGTCCAGTATTAAGTTACTTTAGAAAAGTAAAAGGTTCCAGATTACAAGTTACCCTATTGAACATGTAATAAGTAACGTTATTGTTTCAAAACTGATTATTGTCAGACTTTAAAAACCCTTCATAATTAATTGAATTAAGATTATGATATATTAATTTTATAGCACAGCCACAACAAAGTCAGACTTAGTTTGAGGTCATTCTGAGGTTAAATACAGTTTTAAAATCATAACAAGATACAGTTTAAAAGCTATGAGTCTGTTTTTAAATTCTAATCTTTGCATAGCTATGACAGAAAACACTGGAATCAAACAATGCCTTGGCAACAAAACGAAAATGGATCATCTTAAATACATAAACCTTTATAGGAAATAAAACTGTTATAGAATAAGCTAGGGCTGCAACTAACGATTATTTTGATAATCGATTAATCTGTCGATTATTTTTACGATTAATCGATTAATCGGTTTATGTACTTATATTTTAGTTTTTTCCATTTTTCCCCCAAGTAAATTATTAATAAAGGGTCTTTATCATTCAGCATAGATTTTTAAGAGATTTTAACCATTTTGCATTGTCATATCCTCATCAAAAATATACCTGGAGTTGTTTTATTATGTTAGTAATCCTTTGTCGAACTCTTCTGCAATCAAAACACTGATCCATACTCTAGCAAAATTCACAAGGAGATTTCAAATATTGTATTCACCATGGCAGTCCTTAGAGCTCCTAAAGTAGTTTAACATCCCAAACAAAGCTTAAGGAATCTTTGAGAACATATTTTCACGAAGTATAAGGATAAAACAGAATAAAATTGCAGTGCATTGTATTTTATTATTTACTGGGAAAAAGCTTTATAGCTTATGCTGTGAAATTGTAAACAATCCTTCGAAAAAAAGTGCCAATGGCATGAAACCTGAATGGAACTCACAATTTAAAGTAAAATCCATCAGAAGGTTGTCCAGAAAAAAAAAATTGGGACACACACAAAAAACCTGCTGTGTGAAAAAGAGCAGTGAATACTTAGAAAAGAAGTGCATTTTAAATATACTCAAACATTTACCTCTCTCATTCAGTCATAATTAGGCTGCAAGTCTGAATTATGAACTGGTAAACGACAAACTGATCACATAACATGTTTGTAAAGCTTTAAATGTTAACTGTTAAAAAGCAATGTTATCAGCTTTTACGACTAAACATTTGCAAACAACCTTGTACTGGAGAATCTGCACAAATAAAATTCTTAGGGGCCGTTCACATATCGTGCCTAAAAACGCGTGGAAAACGCTAGTCGCGCCGCTTTCTCCTTCTTTCCAAAGCGCTCGGGCAGAAACGCCCCTGAGGCGTCTGCCTTTGCTAAGCAACCATGACGTGCTCTCTCCATGACGTGCCCTCTCCATGAAGACCCGGAAATTTCAGCAAAGGATAAATGGATGCGGTGTGGACGCGCCTGGAAAAACGGGCGCATCGCACCGCGTCGCTTCCATTATGAGAGTGCATAATGCGCGCCTACATAGGAAATAACGAACTTGAGCACGCAAAAGACACGATATGTGAACGGCCCCTTAAACAGTTCAGTAGTGCAGAGTTTACAGGTTACTCTTCATTTTAAAGGCTCAAAGTAAAGTACTCCCACTTCCCGCTGAAAGCTGCAGAGACGCTGTTCGGGAAGCACGTGACATAAAACGAGGCCAGCTATTGGCTCTTCGCTACTTCACCTGCTGTACTGGCTGAGTAAAACCTCCGGTGGCTCATTACTGCCACACTTTGGTCACCGCAGATTTGAAATATGCACGAAATGAGCCGCTTATGGCAAATAAAATTTATTTAGCGACGAATCGATTACTAAATTAGTTGACAACTATTTTAATAATCGATTTTAATCGATTAAATCGATTCGTTGTTTCAGCTCTAGAATAAGCATGTGTCCTAATAACTGATAACTCCCCAACACTGGCAGCAGTATGACATCGAATGAAAATCTGTTCATCAATCATTTACTGGATTGTATACTGAATGTGTGTTTCAGGTATCCAGCTGGTTTTGTGTATGTATTCACTGGGCTGTATTATCTTACTGATCATGGACAGAATATTCGTTTGGGTCAGTATGTGTTCGCTGTGTTCTACCTCATCACCCTCCTGCTTGTGTTCCGCATTTACCATCGCACCAAAAAGGTAATGACCCCATAAAATTCAAATCAATGTAGTTTTCCATTACTGTACATTCTGTTCAGTCACTTTTTGTTTTTTCCCCAAGAATAGCCAGGATTTTTTCTCAAAGAATTTGAAATACACAAACCACTGTTCAGATGTTTGGAGTCAGTAAAATTACATTTTAAAGAAATTACACATAGTTTCACATAAATTTTGTTCTTCTGTGAACTTTCTCTCCATCAAAGAATCTAGAAAAATGAATCAGGGTTATATATTACGATCAGATATTAAGCAGCACAACTGCATTTCAACATTATTAAAAATAAGATGTTTTTGAGCATCAAATCACATGCTTGTTAAATTGATTTCTGAATGATCGTGTGACACTGAGGACTGGATTATTTAGCTTTGCATTGCAGGAATAAATTACATTTTAAATTAGATTAAAATTAAAAAAGATTATTTTAAATAGTAAAAACTAGTTCACAATATTTTTTGTTTTTACTGTATTTTGATTAAATAAAAGCAGTCATGGTCAGCGTAAGAGATTCTTTTAAATATCTTACTAAATGTATTTAGTTTTATGACCTGTATATCCAACTTCAGCTAAACAACTATTGCAAGAAAATAAACGTCTTAGTAATAGTGCTTGTCTGTTTATTCTTCTCTAGGTTCCTCCGTATGTGTTCTTCTTTGTCTGCTGTGCTTCATATCGGATTCACTCCATCTTTGTCTTGCGTCTCTTTAATGATCCGGTGGCCATGATGCTGTTATTCGGAGCCATCAATCTCTTTGTGGATGGCCGCTGGACTTTAGGATGTGCCCTCTACAGGCAAGTAGAAACATTTTCATTCTATATGGAGTGATAGATGAATGGTAAGAGAGATTTTTGACTCTTACTTTTTTCTCTCTCTATGCCATTAATGTTACCACTACTTCAGTACAATGTTTCGATGCCTGAACTCTTCAACACTGTAACACTTCAACATTTCAGCATTGTGTGTGCATTTAAAGTATATATTTTTCTGTGCTGTGGACAGTTTAGCTGTGTCTGTGAAGATGAATGTCCTGCTCTTTGCTCCTGGTCTTCTCTTCCTCCTCCTGTGTGAGTTCGGTCTATGGAAAACTTTACCCAAACTCACTCTCTGTGCTGCAATTCAGGTTAGACACTCAAACAAACCCATTCACACATTTAAGTGATTCAACTTTTTCTATATATATATATATATATATATATATATATATATATATATATATATATATATATATATATATATATAACAACAACTTTTCATGTACCACTCTGTTTTTCTCCTTTTCAGCTTGTACTAGGACTGCCGTTCCTCTTGGTGAACCCAGTCGGCTATGTTAGTCGGGCGTTTGACTTAGGCAGGCAGTTTCTGTTTAAATGGACGGTGAACTGGCGTTTTCTTCCTGAGGATGTATTCTTGAGTAGATACTTCCACCTGGCTCTGCTTTTGGCTCACATTACTACACTGGTTCTGTTTGCACTGAAAAGATGGAAGAGGTACAAAAGTCAAAACACTACAATTAAAGGTGCTGTAGGATTGACACTGATTGGTTGAGATAGGTATTGCAGTCCAAATTCAAAATATTGGAGATGGTGTTTTTTCAGAAACATTACAACAAGTTTTGAGGCCAATGTTAAGAACTAAATACACCAAAGGTCTTTTTGTCTTTCTGACTGTGTCATTTAAAAATTGTGTCTATTACAGATCTGGGAACAGTATTTGGTCTATTCTAACAGATCTGTCTGAGAGAAAAGAGACTGTACACAAGCTCAGTGCTGATCATATCCTTTTTATGGTTGTTTAAATCAAATGTATGTTGGATTGGTTTCAAATTATTTAAAATAACCCTGGCATTCCTGAACTTTGCACTGTTAGTCCTAGTTGATCTGATGAAAATGGTTCCTTAACTCAGATCATACAGACAGTTCTGGTTCTTTTCACTTCTAATTTTATTGGCATGTGCTTCAGTAGATCACTGCATTATCAGTTTTATGTGTGGTACTTCCATACGCTACCCTACCTGCTGTGGAGTGGAGGAGTCAAGAAACTTGCCCACCTGCTCAGGTAAGACAGACTCATGTTTTAATATATATATATATATATATATATATATATATATATATATATATATATATATATATATATATATATATATCTGTGTATTATTTAGTTTAGTTCATATGTTGTCTGGGAGTATATGTTTAGTTGCTCAGAGATAATTATTATTCACTCTCTTTTAGGGTGTTGATTCTGGGTCTGATAGAGCTGTCCTGGAACACGTATCCATCCACCAACTACAGCTCTATATCACTGCATGTCTGCCATTTCATCATCCTGCTCTGTTTGTGGCTCAACCCAACGCCAGCTCTTCCATCTCAGAAGTTAGACAACAAGGCTAAGCGCCATTGAACCTCAACCTGACTGGGGCACTGTTTGGGATGATCCCTGGCCTCCAGCCCTGTCTACAAGCTCCTGTACCAGAGGGGGACACGGGGCCAGGGACCTGTGCCCGGAGCTTGTATCATGGTTTTTGTTAATGGAGGTAGTGTAAAGTTACTATACTGGGGTTTTACAAAGTTTACATGCTTCTCAGGATTCTTAAGGACTAATGTGATGCATAGTCAAGGATGTTGGAGTGGGAAATGTGAATGAATCTTTAATGGAAGGAAATTCATTTTTATGTAGCATATCAACACAGTTGACCTTTAAGACCTCAAAGATGTCTTCTTGTTGGCCAATTGACTCATTCAGTCCAGTTTATTTGTACAAGATATTATATATTATATTCACCCAAAAATTCTGTCATTAATTACTCACCCTCATGCTTTTCCAAACCCATAAGATCTTCATTCAAGTTCAGAACACAAATGAAGATATTTTTGATGAAATCCGAGAGCTTTCTGACACTCCATAGACATCAGCACAAATACCACAAAACACTTACTACCTTTCTGGGTCTTGAACGTGGTAGTTTTGTTATTGTCTATGCAGGGTCAGAAAGCTCTTAGATTTCATCAAATTTTTAAAAAAAGTTTTCTTTTTTGGGGTGTACCATACCTTTAAGCTCATTAATAATTATTCAGGGATTTTTTCATATAAATGGTTCACTCAAATATTACAATTATGTCATCATTTACTCACTCCCATGTCGTTCCAAACCTTTCATCTGTGCAACATAAAAGAAAGGCATTTTAAAGATCTTGTATGTACCATTTTATGGAAAAACAAACAAACAAAATATCTCTTTTAAGAAAAACCTTGGTGAGTAAAGGATGGCTAAATGTTCTTTTTTTTTTTTTTTGTGAACTATCCTTTAAGTAGTTGATTTTTCCAGCCATGCACAGTTATGTCTAAAAACTCAACAGGATCATATTGTTACATTTATAGGGCACAAAGGAACGGCATAGATCTGCTTTTCTGCTTTTTTTCTTTTTAGTAGTTTGTTTTCTGTCTTTGGTCTTTCTTTTTTCGGGTTCTCTGTTTCTTTTCTAGCACGAAGAAAGAGAGATTCAATGCTGAAATGCTTCATATTTAGAGTGTGATTTTTATTTTTCTGTGATATAGTGTGAATTATTGTTTTTATGAATCTTATTCTTATGATTTGCTTGCTTTTGGATTTTTTTTATTTGTTTTTTGCATAATATGCATTTGCTTAATCCAAAGGGTAGTCTGTAATCACAATACAACTGTTGTCCATGATTTTATTTCATTTCCCAGTTTTTTGACAGGCTCATGAGTACAAAAGTCTGGGCAAAACAGGTGAACAATTAAAGCCCTTACTGTTTGAAACAACAGTATCTTAAAACCTGAAGAAGTGTCATTTGGAATCATTCAGAGCATTTTATTGTATAGATTTGTGAGTGATTGAAAATAAAGTCTCAGTTTCATAACATTCATAGTTACCATGGTTCCGATTCTTCCTATGATTGAACATGAAAAAGCCCAAGGTTTTGCAGATTATTTTTGTGATGTTACCTGAAAACTCATGCTTTTAAGCAGACTCCAAAAAGAACAAACTAAATACCTAAATCCAAAATATCTCAAGAAGCCTAAAAGCAAGCAGTCATTGCCAAACACACAATTCAATTTCTGTCAACAAAACAAAAAACACATATGAGCCTACACAGATACAATTTACCAATGTTGTTTAGACTGTTTATATGCTTAACAGCTCTAAAACTGAGAAATACTGACAGAATCAGTCAATGCTGAAAAGGTGGTTTAAAATAAATCAGATTTAAAACGCGACTAAACTAAGAATCAAGTTCAAACAGCTGTTGTACACTTAAGTTCAAAAGTTTGGGGTCAGTAAGATTTTTCAAATATTTTTAAAAGAAGTCATCATGCTCACCAAGGTTGCATTTATTTAATCAAAAACAAAATATTTTTACAATTTGAAATGTTTTCTATTTTAATATATTTTAAATTGTAATTTATTACTGTGATTACAGAGCTGAATTTTCCGCATTACTCCAGTGTCACATGACTGTTCAGAAATCATTCTTATACGCTGATTTGCTGCTTAAGAAACATTTAATGTTATCAATGTTGAAACCATTTGTACTGCATAATATTTTTGTGGAAACTGATATATTTTTTTAAGGATTCCTTTTAATTAATAGAAAGTTAAAAATAACATTTATTTGAAAGTGTTGTCACTTTTGATTAATTTAGTGTGTCCTTGCTGGAAAAACAAAAACACTTACTCACCCAAAACTTTTGAATGGTGTAAGTTAAGGCAAGAATCTGTAATTTTGGCCTGCTATATATGTTGATGATTGGTTTCACAAAGCATCCCATAATAGTAATTATGCTATTGCTAAGATAAAGTGCTATCAGATTTGCAGTGAACTGCATTCTACTGCGTAATAAGACCGAGGCCCAAAGATTAAGGCAAAGCTTGAACAGTATTGTGGTCTAGGCATAAGAAAAAACTGGAACACACTCACAATCCTTTATCTCCATCTTGAAGGACATCTTCGATAAATTCTATTCTGCTATAAAGTTGAATTGTGAGTCTAGCCAACAGGGTTAAATTCAATTAAAGAGCCAAAAGCTTCATCTTAGAGGCTTCAAATCCTGGTGGCTCACATGTTTCTTGGGGTCCTTTCTCACATGTTATTGGGGTTGTAGCAGAGCACGTTCAATTTGATGTTTTCATCCCAGTGACGCAACAGCAGGAAAAGCTGCCTGGCCGCTGCCCTCAACCCTGCCAGGTCAACCCCCTCTGGCAGCGATTGACACTTCAGCCAGAAATCTGCCTTGGCAGCCACCAGCTCCCACTCCACGAAAAACCCAGCGCAACGGTGCTCCAGCCAGGCCAGAGCCACCGCCGTGGCCCAGCTTGAGCTCTCTATGTCCATTTGTGCCAGTTCCTCTCCATGGGTTTCTGCAGGATCCAATGGAGGACCTTCACAAGTGTCAGTCTCAGAGCCCCGCCCACTGTCAGCCTGCGTGACTCCACCTACCAATTTTGGAGAGCTTTCCTCCAAGGGGTCGGCCCATGAGTCTCGCATGTGTCTCGCTGACGTGGGTGGTGAGGTACAACGGAAAGGGGGGCTCAGACTGCTGCGGTGGCTCAGGTACGGGGACGCTCTTTTCAGCCGGTCCAGAGGGATCTGGATGCACTCGGAGTAGGATTCAGACAGCAGAAACGCACCTGATGCCAACTGTAGGCGCACCTATGGGGACACAAAAAGAGATATAGGTGACTTCAACTTTAGGTGGTGATTAGTTTTGTAAATGAGTATGGAATTACACCAACCAGGGGCAAGTAGTCAGGTGTATCTGTCTCCATGTGTCTTTCAGTCTCTGCAGAAAGACAGTGAGGTTTAAGAGGAGCTTGTTTTCCATTGTTGCCCTTTAGTCTGCCCAGATTGAACCTGGAGAACACAGAAATGTAGTGTGATATAAATTAATTACTAAGTGTGTTACTTATGCAGGTCAGCACTTACTTAGACCCGAAGAAACTTTCCACAGAGCGCTGAGAGCGAGAAGACACCGCTGATGGACTGATGCTTCCTCCTGTGCCTCAAAAACACACTATTATTACTCCCACAATTCACCAATGAAATATTGGGTCATTTTAAGGTATAAACAATCATAAAGGTGCAGTCAAACTTTTGTGAGTGATATAAAGGTGATGAAGTTGCCCACACAGATTTCACTTATGAAGCTGCTCATGCAAATTCACAGCACTGACTAACAAATAGCTGCTTGCTTTTAAAGTGACTCCATGCTTTATGGATCACTACAATATTGACAATAGACAATTTATTTGTGAAATTGTACTAATATGTCGCAAATGCGACTGCACCTTAATACATTTTTTCTTTCTCTTATACTCACTTTTGTCCCAGGATGTCATGCTACAAGGGGATGCAGGTGTGTCGTCTCTGTCTGGGTTCAAGAAAACAATAGAAATTCAGTTGTACAATTTTCATGAGTTGTGTGGCTTAATATTTTAGTTGAAACTTTTTAAAAAGATTTTTTGATGACTAGCATATTCAAACGAGCATTTAAATGTCTTCACTGTGACTTTTGCTCAATACGATTTGTCCTTGCAGAATGTTAAGTATTCCTTCTTACAAAAAAAAAATATATATATTGCTGTGCCCAAACTTCTGAATGGTAGTGTAAGTTACTTAAACGTACTATATGTGGACGTGCATATTAAACTTTTTACTTACCTGTTGAGGTGTGTGTGTCTTCTGTTTCTTCACTGACTCTGCTGGAGGGACGGCGTCCGAATCCCACCGAGCACAACTTCTGTCGTCTGCTGCCAGAGTGAGAATTGTGTCCGGTCCCAAACAACACACCTAAAACAAACACACACATTCACAGGAGAATTTCATTCCCTCCATGTAGTTAAACTTGTCTGTTTTGTGTCACAGGCTTTCTGTGAGACTGAGTGTGAATTGTCTGTGCTGCAGCATGTGTGTGTACCTGTGTGTCGTATGCGTGTGCTCTGAGGTTGATTTCTCGTGTTGGTGTCAGTGGTGGTGAAGCTTGTGTACATTGAGACGATTCCACAGCTCTTGCTGGTCTGGATCGCTTTCATTCTGTACCGTCTGGAAGGACCTACACCCAAACAACAGGGGGAAAACATATTTGGATGGTGCAGCTGCTTTATTGCTTCAAATTCAGTTTTTTTAACTGTTATTCCTACTAGACCTCTTTCAACTTCTATATCAGTTTCTTTCTCCGCCATGTTTTCAAAGTCTCTGATAACAGATCTTGCGGTCAGCTGGTGGATAATCTCATCCCAGGACCCAGTGCTGGTTGACAGGGTGTCCCACAGAAGAGACAGATCCACACGGACCTCCCAGGATACAGCCCTTCCTCCCAGCATGCCATGGATGACTGAGCGACACTCTGCCCCTGAAGCCTGGAACTCGTTTGGGGGAGCAGCTGAAAATAGACCTTCAGGATCGGTGAAGGTGTCCCAGTCTAGCGGGGAAGCAGGAAACAGTAGGCCATCTGGATAGAGAGTGGTATGTAAAAAGAAATGGATGATTTAATATTTTGACCATGTTTAAATGCATCGGTGTGTATTTATGTTAATGCATAAACTATTCGAGTGTTTTCCCTCACTGGAGTCTGTCAGACTAGGGCGGGATAGACCTCCTCGTGAAGTGCTGTGGGTGTCTGTGTCACTCTCCTCTAGTCGGCCTCCTACGGCCTGCTCAAATGAGACCTTCTCTAGCGCCCTCCTGAGCCGGTGCATGTCCAGGTCACCCTGCGGGGATGAGAAACTTCGGCCAGCCAGAGCAGAGCGAGCTAGTGCCTTCTGTCTGCGACGAGACTCATCTAAGAGCTTGCCAGCCTACAGAAACATAGACGGAGACCAGTTAGAATGATAGTTTTGACATTTATTAATTTATATTTTATGTCAGTATAGCCTTTATTTATTTAAAGGAATAGTTCACCCAGAAATTAGCAGAAAATGTACTCATCCACCGATGTTTGTGGCTGAAGTATGAGTCCTCTATCCATAATATTGCTATATTTCTCCAAATCTCTTCAGAAACAAACTCATCTACATCTTGGATGATTTTCTGCTAATTAATTTTTTTGGTAAACTATTTCTTTAATCAGTAACACTTTACAAAAAGTCTTATTTGTTAACATTATTGCATAACATTAACTAGCAATAAGCAATATATATTTTTTATATATATTTTTACAGCATTTATTAATGTTTGTTAAAAATACAGTTGTTTGTTGCTCATGTTAAATGGTATGCTGTATCTTTCTATATGCTTAGCTTCTAATTTACTAAGATTAATAAATGACGTAGAAGTTTTCATTGTTAGTTCAAGCTAATGTTAACAAATGAGACCTTATTGTAAGGTGTAAACTTTAAACTGTAAATATTAGCATCCTAATTTATTTATTTCATTGAATTTCATGTTTACAAAAATTGGGATTTTAAGTAATTTTGGATAAAAGCATCTGCTAAATGGATAATAAATTGAAATGAATTTTAGTTACCATTTTTTTTTTTAGGTTTTCGTAAATGGCACATGACAAAAATGTGGACCCACCTGGAATTATTTTTGTTCCTTATCATCTCAAAGATCTTTTAAATGTTTTTTCTTTTTTTTTTGTGGAATCAAAGTTACAAGAGAACCAGTCAATTTTATTTTTAAATTATGTAAATTTCTGTTGCAGGCTTTTTTTTAGATTACTTATAATACACATTATATGTAAAACTTGAAAAACTTTCTTTATGTGTAGTGAATTCTTAAATACATCTGCTGCTGTCACCTTCCCTGATGCAGAATCCGTGTCCCCTGAAGAGGTGATGTTCTGAGTCCATGGAGATTCCCAGCGTGAGAGTCCTCTACCCTGTGTGGGCTCCATTCTCTCCAAGCCATGTGGCAGAGAACCCATGCCCAGCACAGAGCTCTCTGCTTGGGGAGAAACAGACAAGAAGGCCTTCTCACTGCTCAGAGAACAGTGTGTCAACACGTACTGATCCTGAACATAGGAGTCCTGTTGAATACGCCAGCGCACATCACTGGTGCTGTAGTCAGTGTCGCCACCTACGGATCACATAAGGTATGTTGGAAATGGCTACGTTTTTTAAAGTGACTGTTCAAACAAAAATTATAATTCTGTCAGTTACTCACCCTCATTTTGTTCAAAGCTTGTATGGCTTGCTTTTGTTGACTTATTAATAATACAAGACTTCTTCACTTTACAAATGATTGTCAAAAGAGAAAGTGCTAAGAATTGCAAAGATGCAGTATTTTTTGAATCAGCACCCCTAAATAATTAAGAAACAAGTATTGTATTTCATTGAGTAAATATGATGCAGTGCTGTGTTATTAACATTTTTCAAAAAAATTTATTTTATATAAATTCCACAGATAATGAGTGATGCATATACGTTTCTTTTTTGGATGGGCTATCCCTTTAAGCATGCATTATAGAGACTGTGCACAAATTTTCTATGAATGGAATAGACCTACTACTACTTCTACAACTTCTATGTGGTATCCCACAATGCAGTGTAGTAAAATCATAAACAGATCCTATAGTCTTACCAGGGCTGACGGCGTTATCGGTGGTATGTGCGCAGGAGAATTCCGAAGAGATTTCGCGTGAAATTTCCAGCAGCGCCTCCTCAAAGTCTCCTTCCACCACGCACTCTTTTACAGCATCTCTCTCTCGTTCCTCTGGAGGAACCAGAGGCTGAATAAGCTCAGATGTTGAGGGAGAGAACTCAAAAACCGACCCTGAAGAACCACGTGGACGGCTTCTGTATGGACGAGGCTTCACCTGCTTAGAAACAAGTGTACAGACACAAACTAAGAATTTATGCAACTGTATGCATCTCATTTATATCAACACATCTTCATTTGGCATGTATTGAACAGGAGAAACTATGTGTGGTAGTGTACAGTGTCTCACCTCACTTTTCTGGGCCCTGAATCCAGACATGTCATAGAGAGTGCAGTAGCCAATCAGGCAGTTGCCAGGGTAGAGCGGAGGAATTTCATTGGGTGAGAGAAGGGCCTCCACATTGTCCGGCACATACCAATCAATCCTTACATCCATCAACACAGGTTCCAGAGCTTTCTTTAGACATTTAATCAACTGTAGAGAATAATCATAACGCTGATAACTACACTACAATACAGATATAGGTGAATAGTTTTTAAGAAATCTCTGCAGATTTCCACAGACAAATATCAAGGTACTACCATATTTTTTTGGACATGGTACTACAGTACTTACTTATTTTAAACACGGTATATTCAGAAGTACCTTGGAGTTAAATAAATAAAATAAATACCATAGCACAAGATTTTCAGTACCATGGTATATTTCAAAGAACCATAATTTTGTTTTCACGAAAATAAATGCTCTACAATGTAACAATTGAAACCAAAGAAATTAAGACCATAAATACCATTAATATTAAGGACAAAATATTAGGTTTGTATATTAACTGTTGTTCTGTAAAATAAAATAATAATAATAATTATAAATTATTATTAATATCATTATTTTTACTACCACTACTAATAAATAATAGTTTTTACTATTAATAGTACTATAAAATAGTATTAATTCATATTTCAAAATTTTTACTTTATTATTAGTTACTAAATAGTAATAGTAGTCTTTATTCATTTGTTTAATTTTATATTTTAAATAATAAAATTAAATATTATTTATAATAAAAATGATGATTATTATTTTATAGTTATAAATAATATTTTATTGTATTATTATTAAAAGTATAAATTATATAAATACTTTAATACTGGTTTAAACTGAGTTGATAATAGCGGTTCTGTGTCTGTCCCTGTAGAGGGCGCTGTGAACTCTCACACCTTTGGCTGGAGCCTTTCTTCCTCACTGAGAAACTCTGTACTGCCTCCTGTAACCTTGGCAACGCCCTGCAGTAGCCTCCTACAGGCCTGAGGACCAAGACCCAGACTGAAACACCTGGAACAACACCAAGAATATGCTGAAACACAGATACTTTGATGCAAATACACTGGCTCTTTATATATATAGTGCATTTGTATGACATAAATATTCATATGAAATATTCTTTTTTACAGTGGATTATATATGCGTATGTATGGCTTCATGTCTGCAGAAATATTTCAAGAAACATTTCGCATGACTCAGATACCCATTGTTCAGATACGAGGGTAAAGAGAATATGTTTAGTATTCCCCTGACAAAAATCTGCACCATTTCACTAATTAAATGTCTGAAGAGAAACAGAAGCCAGGCGACACACACACACACACACACACACACACACAAGCTGTTTGGAATTCAGGTCTGCTTCGCCTGGGTCGAAGGCTTTTAAATGTCTTGACTAAGTATCAATAACGAGTCTGTGTTCCAGTACAGTGAAAGCTATATATGTCTGTGTGTGTGTGTGTGTGTGTGTGTGTGTGTGTTAGCTGAAGAGCATTTCTCTCTAAATATAAGTCAGTGTATTATAGGAGGAGGATCTTTTTTTTTTTACTGTATAATGTAAGCACAGTCAGATGAAATACATTTCTCAACCTCAGCTTTATTTTTGTTTACTGGAAATGACTGCAGCAAATACAAGTATGTTTGGAATCTGGATTACAGCTGTTTCCCATCTGACTGGCTAAATGAGTTTTTCATCTAGATACATTATCGAGGCATTGGGTGTATCCATGGTAATGCCTTAGATGAAATTGATCAGATGTTTAAGTGCTCTAAGTGTTTAGTTGGTGACAAAAGTGTCTGCTAGCGTGAAAACTGTTGAGCCTCTTTTAATGTCTGTTTGCTGTGAAGTGAAAGGTGTTTAGCTTGTTTTAAAGGGTGTTCTATTATGTTCCTTCACAAAGACTTGATTTTGTTTTGGGGGTGTATTAAATAGGCTCTCATACTAGGTTGTTCAAAAAATACATTATATTTTACATTTATTACAACCCCTCTCTTCTCAGTCTGGCATGAACAGCTCGAATAGTTCCTGTATCAAATGAAGGCCAACATTCTGAAATACGAAATGTAATGTGATTGGTTAGCTGGGCCAGTGTGTGTTGTGATTGGATGAACTCGGCGTCTGGTCTAAAAAATGTCATGCCCCCTCCCACAGCTGGCTTCGAGCTTCAGAGTAAATATTGCGTCAAAATCAAATCCAATCAATTTGAGCCTGATTTAAAACCAGATAAGTGTAACTAAATTTATTTGCCTTGGGAAATTTAGCGTGTCTTCATCATAGTGATAAAACGTATTGCTTTCTCTAGTGCAGCTCAACCTGGTCTCGTCCCATTAATTGATATTTGTGATATCACAAATCCTGGAAAATATGCATTGTAGTCCAAACGAGTCGTTAGTTGTAGTTTTTTAAAAGTTTTAAATTTCTTTTAAATTTAAAATCTCTACAATACTTTGATCTTTGTGACTTTGCAGATCTTTTTTTATGCTCAAACCACAACATTACAGACTAACTAAAGTTGAAAAAGTGAAAAAGCATAATAGGACCCCTTTAAAAGTGTTTGCTGATGTAAAATATGCAGTGTGTGCAAAATGTGAGTGAGCTGGTTTTTGGGTGCTGATCTGAGTGATATTTGGGAGCTGGTTTTAAAACTTGTTTGCTGATGTGAAGTGGCTTAGCCATTTTTTAAAAATAATTCTAAAAGTGTTTGCTGATCTAAAATCTTAATATGTTGCTAAAAAAAAAAAAAGAAACTATATACTTTCAAAATATATCTTAAAAGTAATGATTATTGTGAACGGCCATCTGTTCAGATTAACTTATTTTATGTTAGGTGTTACCTGGCATGGTGTCTTCTATGCTAATTTAATCAAACATTTCAGTTTTTACCTGACGTTACTGGCGTTCCTCCTGACCAGTTCTAAAACGTGGCCTACATTGCTGCAGGTTCCATCCATGATGATGAAGAGCTGTCGCGGGCAGCTGCGGTGGATGGGCTGCCGATAAACCCAGGACAGTGCCCCCCACAGGTTAGCACCACCTTGATCTGTGCGAATCTTCTGGATGTACGCCAATGCCTGAGTCACTGTGCTCTGAAGAATGAAAGAGGGAGAGAATGTCCCTTTAGCCCTGTTTTTTTTGGGAGCATCAGTTAACAAGGTTTTTACTGTAACATGTTTTAGTTTTACCCCTTTATTACCCATTAAGGAAATAACTTAAATAAAATCTTACATGAATATAAAAATTGAATACACAACTGAGTAAAAGAAAAAAACATTTAGACTTTACAGGTCAGAGTTAACAGAGTATCTTTCATTATATGTTAAGGCAAGACAAGGGGACCCCCCCCCCCCTTCAAATAAAGGTCAAGATTACCTCAAACTCTAAATAACTGGCAATTTTTAACCAAAAGTGATGTTTCAAAGAAATATTCCAGGCTTAAATAATATAACTATTTAAAAAAACAGCATCTGGAGACCATAATAAATCCGTGTTTTAATTTGTGAAAAAAATAAATGTTAAAACTTAAGCTGTATTTATCTATAATATAAATCAGTGCTTTTTTCTGTATATTGGCCTTTGTGGGTTGTACCTTTAAGGAAGAATCTGTATTTTTTTATATTTCCCATAATTTCCCATGGCAGTCATTTTTGACCATGAAGAATAGAATTGTGAATTTTTAATGACCATTTGGTCTTTTTCAATCATATCCAACATTTTTGTGTGTTCACTCAATGCAACAAAAGTCACCAAGTTTTTTATACCATTTTCAATGAAGTTACAATTAAAAAAATTAAATAAAAAATGAAAACGTAACAATTTTGAGTCAAAAGTATTTGAAGATCACCGAGGGCTAGAGATGCTCTATTTGGTGGAAATGTCAAGAGCAGTGGTGCACAATGGAGCAAAACAAGTTTGTTTTTGATCACTGCATCCTGTAAAATGCATGATGGCACCATATGGCTCGTGCTGTTTTAAAACAATTTGTCCTACCAGACCCTGGACCTGCTTCAACCTGATATTGCAGTGTCATGGCAACCAGTAGTAGCGACCTGGACAGAGATTGCTATCAGCAGGTCACTCAAAGGTAAACATTAATCCAGAACCCTGTGTGATCTCCATCTTTTCTGAGGTTCAGTTTCTCCTCAAATAAATGCAATGCGATGAGATTGGAGAAAGACTAACATCTGTGCAGGGCTTGCTGGAGTTGAAAAGAGGCCTGACTGTAGAGCAGATGCTAGTGATGTTCAGTATAGAGCGAGTCGGCAGACTCTTGATAGCCACCAACATTCCCTCCTGTCAAAGATATGAAAGCACAGGAACATTTACGATCATTTTCAACTGGCGTAAACTGCATATTCAGAGTGGAATCCTATTCGATTATATTGGTTGTTTCTAGCTTTGTAGCTGGAATTGCTGTAGGTTGCTTTATACAAGAGCTGCTAACTTCTGATGGCAACAGCGATTTTAAAGTACCACTGATCCGTGCTTTATAGCAGATAATAATAGTTTGAGTGGAAAAATCATGTACTGAAGACTAAATAGCACATTTTAGTGGCAGAAGAGCAGCTGCTCATGCAAGATAAGGCAAGAACCTTGATCTTGTTGATGTTGTGCTGCGTCATTGTATTGCTGTTGTCAATGAGGAAGATGAGCTCTCTGCTGGCCTGCTGCAGTTCTGTTGGTTCTGACAGTAGATCTGGGCAGAAGTTAAGCATCAGGACGGGGTTCAAGAGCAGATCCTTGTGATAGCGTCTTCGCACGAACTCCAGCTGGAGGCACATGCGTGCATGACATAACAACAACATTCTCAATGAAGTTCTTAAAAGACAATCAAGATGAAGTCAGCAGTGCAGGTATCTAGTAGTAATAATCTTACCCTCTTCTCAGACTCTGCCTCTTTTCTGGCAAAACGGTTGAAATCACGTCGAGCACGGATCTGCTGCTCGTATTCACTAAATGTGAGTCGGCCCCTCTCTAGGATGACCAATGGGCTGTGAGGCTCTGCAGGCAACAGTGACAGGGACTTGCAGGTGATTATAGTATCATTGATACATTATTACAGTATCTGTTGATATTTTGATTTAGGTTTTATTTTTCGAGTTTTCTGTTTTCCTTTTTATTTTTGTTCAATTTTTTTTAAATTTTCTTGTGCGTTTTTGTCATTTTTATTAAATGATTACAAATATTTATATACATTTTTATTTATTAGTTTATTTATTTAGTTTGAATTATTTTAGTACTTCAACTTAAATGAAAATGAGCTGGCGACTAACTGAAATAAAATAGTTTTTTTAAATATATTTTATTTTATTTCAGTGAAGGCTATATCATTTCAAGCAAAACTTTTTAATTGTTTTGGTTTTAGTTTAGTTCCCGATAAAAACCCTGATGCTTGGTCATATTTTGGGCTTTTCTTATTAGCCTTTTGCTACATTGCATGGAGTATAATAGGTTCAACACACTCTCATAGCATAAATGCAATAGGATTTATGTAAATGAATGTACTAAAACTGAAAACTTCTTCAAAAATTTGGGAATGGTAAACTGCAATGCTCAGTTTGGCAACTGTAGGAGAGGAAGTGCCATCTTCCAATTGAGAGTCAACTGTTTTATTGCTAAAGGCATCAGCAGTTTTTGATGCTATAAATTGCATCAATGTTAGCTGTAAAAAAAAAAAAATCATTCTGTAACATGATTTGAATTGGACAAACTAATATTATGCTGAGTTTGTTGCTTCTTTATAACATACTACTGAGACGTAAACTGAACACAGAGATTGCCTGTTTACTTTTTACTGCATTCAAGCAGATATGAGCTATATGGCATGCATAACTGGAAAATGCCAAACAGTATGATTTAACATGTGCAGTCAGTTCTCACCGCTAAGGTGTAGTATTATTTCCAGATGTCGGTCACATGAATGCTCCTCTGCCAGCGTGATGTAGGTTGCAGACGCAGACTGTGCACTGGGGTCAGCGTCTGCACGCAGGGCATGGGTAGGGCTTTCCAGACCTAAAAACACAGAGATAGCATAAGAAGGGTTACAGAGTCTGTTTACCCGACATTTCAGCACTGATTTGATTAGTTGCTATGAAAGAACATTATGCTGGTGGGAATCTTTGACATCTGACCCTCGAGGAACTTAAGATATGATAAAACAGATTCACAAGTGAAGACTGATCCTGACATTTAAATTAATTATGTTTCAGACAGACTTTTGATATAAATCTAGAAATGCATAATAATAATAAAAAAAAAAAAAAAAAAAAAAAAAAAAAAAAATATATATATATATATATATATATGGAACGGTTAGTTATTTTAATGTTAAAACTAAGGTTTTGGCTTAATCGTCAGTTCAGTCCTGTATAGTTTAATTTTAAAATGATTTCTAATGTTTGGAGTCAGTATTTTTTTATTTATTTTTTTGCTAATGAAACAAACACTTTAACAAATGCTTAAATTGATTAAAGGTGATGGTAAAGACTTTTAGACTGCTACAAAAATCCCCATTTCTGGTAAATGCTGTTCTTGAATTTTTTATTCATCAAAATCCTTAAAAATATCATTTTTTTCCAAAAATATCAAGTGTTTTCAACACTGATAATAATAGCAAATGTTTCTTGAGCAGCCAATCAGCATATTAGAAAGATTTCTGAAGGACCGTGTGACACTGAAGACTAGAGGAATGACTGGTGAAAATTCAGACATCACAGGAATAAATTACATTTTTGAATGCATTCAAATAAAACATTTCACAATATTACTGTAATAAATAAATGCAGCCTTGCTGAGCATAAGAGACTAATTGCAAAAATAAAAAAAATCATACAGACCCCAAACTTTTGAACACTAATGCACCATGATATTAAAAGAGAACCATATTCATACTAAAGTATACTGTTAATAGATATATGGTACTGTAGTCCAAAAATGGTACTTCATGAAATTACTATGGTAAATGTAAAGTAAAAATAATGTTAAAATATAGTGGTCAAAAACATCATATTACCATGGTTCACGTCTAAATGAAATCATATGTACAAATCACGTAAATGTCCAAAAAGTGTCAAATAATTTCTCTGTTCTGTCCTATTCAGTGTGTATTACAGTTGAGCCAGCTGCAATGGAACAGCGTCACTGCTGGACTGTGATTTAGGACTCTCCATCACCCTGCCTCCATCTCTCTCCTCTGTGCTAGTGGCCCGGAGCCTGAGCCAAACACTCTCTCTGCACACACCCTCGCAGACATGCTTTGGCTCCTTCTGGCAGGCGCACTGATATCTATCATAATCACTGATGTCCATGCCAAGTTTTACACTAACTGGATTATTTCAGAACACAAGCTGAACCTGCATGAACAAACAGAAAAAGGGGCTCTTCTGTCCTTCTGTCAGAGAAAGAGACAGATAAGAGACAAGCTCACCTTGTGTCTACTCCTCTGGATTTCATAGTTCTAGATCGTTTCTGCTTTTACATGGAAGGCCTTGCTGTAGTATAAAAGTGACTTATGTTGTATAGGTTGCACAGAGATATATGAATGTTACCGGCCAGCAGACAAGCTCCTCGAACCAGCAGCTGGAAACTGAGCTGATAAGGCGAGAGGTTTGTGGCCGTGCTGTTGAGCAAGGCATGTGTGCACTGCTGCCCGACTCCCAGCATCCTCTCCTGCTTCCCAGACACGCTGCCAAAGCACGTAGTCGGGCTGAAGGAGAGACGTGAAAAGGATTTCTAGAGAGGTCAAACCCACAATTTTCACTATTTGTTTTTTCAGATGTTGTAAATCGAATCATCAAGGAAAGAGTAATGTTGTTTCATAACAATATATTTATTACTTTGTGATTTTGCTGTTATTTAGTTTATTTACACACATTAAAAGGTTTGGGGATAGCAAGATAAAATAAATTAATACTTTTATTCAACTGGGATTAATTAAATTGTTATTGATATTTACTTCACCTGTTCTCATCTGATTTCCCCCCATTTTCACTCTTTCCTGGATGGATCCGTGATCTGACTATAGGTGTGAGCACTGTGGGATAAACCAGGTGGATTGCGCCATTTTCAAGTGTCGGAAGTTCAAGGGTGGTACTGATGACAACGGACACAATTTCTAGCGGTCCAATCTGGCCTGTGCTCACAATGAAAGTGCTCCTCTCTAGGTCCTCATCCAGCAACAGATGACCTTAAATGAAAAAAAAAAATATGTACATGAACCTGAAAAAAGTAAAAACTGAATGTTGGCTCTCAAAGTCAAAACCGTAAAAGTGAGATTAATTTAAAATGTGTGTATGCATTCAAGGGCCATCGAAAACAGGCACAGAGCCAACACAGCTCTCTGAAATAATGAATGCTACCTGCATACTTCAGGCTGGGCAAATACAAACCACTGTAAGGAGAACACAAAATTTAGTAGAAAGCCAAATAAATTTTTGTAGCATGTGCTTTTGAACAGTGACAAAGGCCTTTAACAATACAAATACATTTTGTAAATGCTGCATTCATGAACAATGAATATATATTAAAAAAAACACATGAAAAAATTCCAGAGCTACAAAAAAAAAAAAAAAAAAGGAAGTTCATTCCCAATATTCTAAAGATGACTGCTTGCTTGTTTCTCTGATGTATGCGGTCTATAATAAACAGAACATTATTGTCCATTGGTGTGGATGCCAACATTATCAGTCTTGGTGTGAATTGGACCTTAACAGGTTAAAACGCTCACCGTTGGAGCACTGTATTTCCAGACCTGTTCCTCCACAGCATCCCCACTCCTTGCTGTGACCACACTGAGTGTGCAGTGCCGATCCTGGGCAGCAGTCTAGACAGCAGTCCTCTAGCTTCCCACGGCTCTGGAGCTCCAAACTGACCAGCCTGCCGGAAACTACTGCCTCAAAACCCACCACAACCTCCTTCTCCCCCAGAGGATACACAAACACACCTGAGCAGGTGAGAAGGACATGGTTTATTTTGATGACAAGTGTTTATTTTCCTACTTATCTGAATGGTTCTGCAGTATGTGTGTGTGATCACTTACCCTCTACAGGGTCAGGGTCAGTATTCACATATGTAAGATGAGCCGTGATGCCCAGAGAGCAGCCGTTTGCACAGGAAGTGATGTCGGATGTTTTCAGCAAAAGTGGAGCCCATGTTGTGCGATTTTTCAATCCTGGCATTTTCCTTAAGAGAATATCATCTGTGTAAGCTAATTATGCCTGCTAAGAGGATGTTAATGACGAGATCCCTGAAGAATATTAAGCATGATAATTAATAAGCTTCATTTAATTAAAATGTTGACTTTGGTAGTCATGAGAGTTAATTTACTAACTACACTCTTAGAAAAGTCATTAAGAATAGCACCCAATATACTGTGTTAATATAGCTAAAAAAATCTGTATTAAATTTGAACCCAAATTTTGAATTGTGCATTGCATAGTGATGTGTTTTAATTAAGGATATTTAACAGAAAATGGATAGATCCTGGCATAAAATGATCAGTACCCATTCCATTTCTTTCTTTCTTTTTTTTTTTTTTAAAGCTGCAGTAGGGAACTTTTGACGCTCTAGCGTTTAATAAACAGAACTGCTTGCGTCTTGCAGAAGAACATCGTAGCCGGAACTACTTCTCTCTGTTTATGTCTATGAAGAATCACAAAGGTACTGGGTTACTCCGCCGCGGTACCCCCGAAGCAATCTAAAATAGTCCGAATATAAACACTTATTATAGGTGCACCCTAGTGATTCAGGACACGCTAAAAACACGGTTTGGACAATGGATTCATGGTGTACTCGCTTATTATATACATTTTTCTACATTTTGAACACAAACAAAGTTACGGACTGCAGCTCTGATTGGTTGTTTCTTAACGTGAGCGATGGAGTTTCTGCAAATGGCAATAGGAGCACTGGGAGGAGCCAGAGGAGCTTGATTTTTACACAGATTATCTGTCTCATATTCTACTGTCAGGACATAATGACAGGTTTAACAAATATGTAAAAAAATATATATTTACAAAAGTTACCTACTGCAGCTTTAAGTCTCTTTTTCAGCTGTCTATGGTTAAAATTCAGTCTTTGTGTTGTAGTAATATTTTTGTCCGTAGACAGTTGTTTGTATTTACAGTTTTCCTGGAACAATCTTTAGCAGAATTTTTACAGCCAGAGTTATTATCAAAAACTAAACCAAATTTAAAAAGGGAAATAAATAACTAAATATTAAAAACATTTTATTTAGGCAAAAACTTATTTTATTTCAGTGAATTGCTAATGTAACATTTCTCAATTCTGATTTTTCTTTAGTCTAATTTGAAGTACTAATAAAACTTGATGGTAACTAATAGACATATTTTTAAAACAATAAAAAAACCATAAAAATGACACAAGCACAGAACAAAATAACTTGAACCTAAAATTTAAAAACAGAGTTAAATAAAACTGATAAAAACTATAATAGAATATCAATATTGATACAAAAATAAAACTTAACTGCAAAACCACCAGTTTTATACTGTTTTAAATAGATGTAATAGGCTGGTACAAAATGGGCAAACTTGCTAAACCGAATCTCAGACAACATTTCTGAGTCAGTGGCAGCAAATTTCCATCTGATTATTTGCTTCAGCTACCATGAAACATTTTAAGAGCTGACAAAACCTCTTATTCACACTACTGGACATGTCCATCCCGCATGCTGCCTGGCAACCGGGAGGCACTCATCCTGTCACAGTGGGAATGTACGTGTCAAACATTAACTGATTGGTCAATAGTGCAGCAGCACATGCATACAAACATCAGCAGCAAGCGTAATGCTCAAGTCAACGGCCTGCTGTCTCTGTAGAGGTGCAGATGCTAGAATTAGGGGAAAGAGGATCAAATTCAGATGATCAAATTTCAAATCTTGAAATCTGTAATTTGGTATTATGAGCATTATAATTTTCTGATCTAATGGGAGAATATTGAATTTTGAGTTCACTGGTTAATGATGCAGTGGTGTTTGTTCTGTGCACAAGGTCTCTCAGGTGCTCCTTGAACAAGGTGCACTAACACCTGCCACCTGGACTCAAGTCCACTTACTGAGATTTACTGTGCCGTGATTAAATGTCAAGCATGCATGAATACAAACAGCACACTAGTGTGTGTTTATGAGTAAATTGCTTTTACGAAGATTAAAGGTTGACTTTTGACTTGCTGAGTTGTAGTCATTGTGTGCAACTAAATATTTTGTATTCTTGCCAACATCGTTTCAAATAACAATAGATCTAAATGCATTTAGATAAACTGTTTGTATAGTAAAAAAAAAAAAAACAAACAAAAAAAAACAACAATGGTCAAGCTTTACAGTGTCCTATATATGTATCAAACACATGGAACAATGCCACAGATATATATATATATATATATATATATATATATATATATATATAAACAAGGAAAGGATTCAAGATACTCTCTTGACTTGCTAACTTTAGGTGAACACACATCTTGAACTTTTTCTTTTTTTTAACACTGTACAAATCATTCTTTAAATGCATTTAAATGAAATGAAATTAGATTATTTCAAGTTTTAGATCTAAGTCATTACAGAAATAAAGAAAGGTACGTGAAATTCTATTTACAAAACAAAAAGATAAAGGATAAGCGTAAGTTGCTTAAATGAATTTCGAGGTCTTTGTGTCATGAATCATTCCTAATATTTTCATGATGAGAATCATAACGGTAACCAAAACTGAATAAACATCATTTCAGTTGTTTTTTATTTTTCTCGTCAACAGTAAACTTAACGCAAATCTATCAACCGTTATTGGTAGACATTCATTTTCATAACATCACTGTCCGCATGATTAATAACAAATGATCCATATAATTACTACTGAAATGTTTTATGTTTTGAAAAGTATGCAGTTTACGAACACGTCGAGTTTTGACTTACTTGATAAGCTGCTCGTGGATTTTAGCCCGGTTTGCTGTGAATCGGACGGTGGCGTGTTACAGGTCTCTCTCCATCTGTCACTCTCTCTGGGCGGAATATAGGGACTCGAGCGCGAGCCACACTTCATTACAGCGCGCATGCACGCACGCGCAGGGAAACAAGGACAAATGAAATTAAACATACATTTCAAGCTAAAAAACCTTATGCACAGTTGCTTTAAATTAGCAACGTTCTATAATTATATTCTACGTAATTGTTAAATGGTTACATAAACATTTAGGTTTTTATATTTCGGTTCTTTTATTTATTTATTTAGCCTATTGTTTGCTTTGTTTTTTTATTTTTCATAATATCATCAGTTACTGCTTCATGCTTTATTGCTCTGCATTTGAATGATAACATTTGATTTGACACCTTTTATTAATCAGGCACTATTGAAGTTATTAAATTGTTTTGCTTATTTGGTTTTGACTTAAAAGGCCCACCAGAGGGAGACAACTTTTCAAGAAAAAATAAAATAAAAAATTGAAATCAATTAAGATTCATATTAAAACATCAAAATGCCTGGTCTTATGAGTAACGCGAGGCAAAAGGCATTCAACAGCAGAGCATCATATTAACATTAATTTGAAAAGACCGAATGGTTTTTCGTATGTTCAGCACCATGGACAGCTCTATCACTTTCAGATCCATTTTGCCAGGAGACAGGATAAGGAATAATTAGATTAAATAGCATTAATTGTTTCTGTTTAATTTTATTTATCTGGTATGAATGACAGTTCAGACAGGATGATGAATAAATAAGATATTTGTGCTGAAAAGCTGAAAAATACCAATGAAATTGCAATTGCCAACAAAGTTGAATGTGAGAGGGTATATATGAGGGTAAATATATATATATATGTATATGTATGTATATATATATGTATATATATATATATATATATATATATATATATATATATATATATATATATATATATATATATATGTATATGTGTATATACATATATATATATATATATATATATATATATGTGTGTATGTATGTATATATATGTATATATATATGTGTGTGTATATGTGTATATATATATATATATAATACAACAAGAACAATGTTCTTTGATGTCAACATAGGCTTAAGGGCCCTCTAGACTAGAGTCAAATATCAAACATTTATTTATTTATTTATTTATTTACTTATTTATGTCTTTCTTACTCTTTTTTTGGTACCGTTCAGCGACATTGAGTTAACATGGCCTGTAAACCAAAATTAATTGGTGGATTTAACAGAAATTGTGGATTTACCAGAACCGTGCCTTTTCTACAAGTAGTCTTCTACTCCACGTTTACTGGCCTTCACCCAAAATAATTTATTTTTGCTAATAAATGAATCAACTACGGGCTCTCTTACATACTTTTCACACGCTTTTGCGGAACCAATTATTTTAATAAACCTCTTTATATGGATTATATGGAATCAAATTTTAAAACTGACACAGTCGTCATTGTCCAGAAGAAGGCGCTGTTGATATCCTGTCGAACGCTCTCCTTCACAGCTGACATAGGCTGATGGTCCCAAATACAGACTCAAGTTTGATTATGGTACCAGTCATGATTATGAAGGTAAAAAGGTACATAATCTAATACATTATATTAATTTGATGCGTGATGTTTACTCATTTTGTTTTTATAAAGTAAAACTTATTTTGTTAAGTGTATAAAGTAATGTGTTGTCAGCGCGTCTCTATCAGAAGGGAGTTTCAAGCTTTTTGAAGGCCAATTAAATATAATCCTGATCCCCTTCATAGAATATAAAATCAATACTTATTTATACTGTGTTAGAGAAATTATTAATATTATACAGACCATGTTTTTAGCAAAATGTAATAATTGTTTGTGAACTGAAATCAAAATATGATTTTTTTAATGTTGTTGTTCTGTGTAGATTTTTTGTTGAAGCACTGAAAGTGTCTTTATACAGATGTCACTTCTTGTTTTGTTTGTGTCTGTAGGTGATTTTAACTCATAATTCAAACTCCCCCCCCCCCCCCCCCTTGTAATTCTGAGTGTATATCTCAAAATCCAGACTTTTTCTTCTTGCAGAGGTTCAAGGTTAAATCTCTCAGTCCAGATTTTTTTCTCTCTGAATCCACCCAACCATATATATATAAGAAAGGTAATTGGAACATTTTTTTCTCTCACAAAGTTGATTATATTTTTGGAATACTCAGACAAAGTCAGAACTGTTTATATATATATATATATATATATATATATATATATATATATATATATATATATATATATATATATATATATATATAGCAATTCTGAGTATATATCTTTCAATTCTGAGAGAATTATCAGAATTGCAAGGGGGAGGAAAATGACATCTTTGGTGCAAAACAACTTGACTAACATTATAAATGGACTGATGGGGAAAAAATTATTAGTACAAATATAAGACAAAGTGCGACCCTTTTAATTAATCATCTAATACAGACAGATGTCATCGTCATTGAGGTTGTGTTCTGAAAGAGTTTGGTACATGAGCTAATGGGGTCGTGCATGTCACGCAGAAAATGCTCTCTGGGAAAAAAATTGCTCAAACTGAAATGTTGGGAGCTGATTTTTTTTCAGCCCACTGACCCACTTTTCAATTGTTCTCAGCACCAGACAATAGAGACAAATGGTTTCATAACTGGTGCACAATACCTGTGTGTTATTCAGCATTATTGTTGCGCAGGTTTTTTTATGTGAAGGGCTTGTTTGGGTGTCGTTTTTGTTTTTGTGTGACATGTCTTTATGTAACCTCCCTCTGTTGCCCCCTATAATTTTGAAAAAGCTGACAATTTCTCACACACAAACTCAAGTTGCCCTCTCATTTGCTCCAATTGTGCGTCAGACCCCAAGGCTGTGACGACATGAGTGGTTTCTCACACCCTTAACTTCTGTAGAGCTAAACTACATAAAGACAGTCTTGTCTTCTGCGACTGTCCTGGGTCAGCAAATTAGTTTTGAAAAAAGTTCTTGCAATATGTATTCAAAAATATGAAATTTTTAAATGTTTTTGAAAAATTGATTTTATGCTCACCGAAGCTGCATTTATTTGATAATACAGTAAAAACAGTAATATTGTTACAATTTAAATATACGATTTTCTATTTTAATATGTAATTTATTCCTGTGATAGCAAAGCTGAATTCACATGTCACATGATCCTTAAGAAATTATTCTAATATGCTGATTTGATGCATAAGAAATACTTCTTATTATCAATTTATATGATTGTGCTGCTTAATATTTTGAATGAAACTGACTTTTTGGGGGTTAAAGATTTTTTGATAAATAGAAATTTAGAGTGGAAATGAATATATTTTCTAATATTAATGCCTTTCGTGTCTCCTTTGATCCATTAATTAATATTTTTCTTTAAAAAAAAACAATAATAATAATATTTTCATTGGTAGTGTTAGTCGAAAATATTTTCTGCAAGTATAGACACAAACTTTTATGTTTTACCTTTTGACATTACACTATTTTGACAAAACTTGTCTGTGCAGTAAATGCACAGTTGCCTCACTTCTAAAATAATGTGTTTAAACTTGGACAACAACAACAAAAACAAAAAATGTTTGGTTTGTCAAAAATATGAGCTTTACATTTTTGTGCTTTTAAACCTAATCCATTGCTTCATACACTTCCAGTCTTCTGCAAGTGCATTACTTTAGACATTAGTTTGTAAAAATCATTTTCTGAGGTTATCAACCAAATGCCACAAATCGTGTAAAGCTGAATGGTTAATTAACCAAGAACATTGCTTTAGTATGAAGTTGTCTGCTATTCATTGTTTTTTTCTGGTCACTTTTTTCTAACAGAACACTACTACTGAAAGTCTCCTCCATTGCTCTCTCCCTTTTTCCAAAACTTTTTCCTTGAATCCAGCTTTTGCCTTTAGTGCTGTGATCAGCATCTTGGAGGAGAGGGGAAGAGCACCACAAAGTGGACAAGAGAAACCGAAGGGACCGGAGGGCAGATTAATCAGGCAACATCAAAGAGAGCAGCAGGGCAAAGGGAGGGAATGGGGCAAAAGATGAATGGAGACCAGCCGCCTGTTTTTTTTTTTTACATGCCATCCCTCAGTGCTTCAGTTGGCAGTAGGATGGCAAAACCATTGTGGAGGGGCCACATGGTACGCCTGGAACACACTGTCGGCTCCTGTTATTATTCTCCATGCCAAAAAAGGAGAAGAATGGAAGAAAGGGAGACTCTTACTCTTTAATTCCATCTTTCCATTTGATATCTTTCGATCTGTTTACGTTTTTCTCTTTTTTTCAGTATTTTAAAGCATTATTCACCAGGACAACCCTTTTATATTGCTTACAAAGTGATGAATTAGATGTTGGCTTGTTTCTGTCTTCTTACCAAACATCCACACTTTATCTCATGTGGTGCTGTTTTTCAAAGTAGGTCTTTCTCTCTCTCAGTCGTTAAGTGAAGCACTTTGAAAGTGGCCTGCTGCTCCGCATGCCCTCTCTGTATTCAGTTGCTCAGTTGGCTCAAACATAACTCCAATTTGGGTCTCTCATCCTGACTGCAGACTCAGCACACGTAGATTACACAATGTTCCTGTCTTGTCCTTTAGTTGGACTCACTAATCTCTGCACACTTTGTCACAAAGCCTGTCATGAGTCCACTTTAAAGAGACACTACAACCCTGATACCATGTGACAACATAAAATTAATGTTTCATTATCACCACACCCTGCCTTATTTGAGAAAAGAACAGTCATTCAATTGTGCCATTATTTCATGAATCAATTGGAGCCAGAAAAGGTTGCAAACCACTGGCAAAAACTATTCTCTGATGATGTTTGCTTTTATAATTTTAAAAATGGAAGAAAATTCAACTATGAATTACTATGAGGGAGTAGTTTAATCTACCAGTTACCACATAATATGTTTATTTTATTTTAAAAGGAATCATTTTCATCTGAATATAAACATGTCAAGCCATTCCTATGAAACAACAGGAGAAATGAGACTTCCATATACTCTACAATGATTTAGTCGTTCTTTTATGCAGAGCTCAGCATTAGATTTGATTTTGTGAAACAGATATTGAAAAAAGTTAAAATTTGATTTTAATATTGAACTTCAGTTTGTTTTTTGAAATGTCACTGAAAAAAGTTTTCGAAAAAGATTTACAGTAGAAAACAACTTCTGGGACTGCCAAACAAATTAGCAAGCAAAACCCAAACTTTTCTACGAACCCTCTGCCACTAGAGAGTAAACAAATGATGAACTGTTGTTTTTTAATGTTGTATGTTTTTATGCAACGAAGCTATGCTGAGCTGAGAAAGATGCAATGATCTGTACTGACAATATTTTAATGGAGCACATAAAAGCGTGAAAGTGATCAAGGAGGTCGGCGTGCCTGTGATCACCACATTCGCTCGCTTTGAACTCTCAGGGAGGAGCACAATGCTCTCATTCAGAGATTGGCTGAATGACAGATGCTCCCTCTCTCGTTCTCTCTCACCCCCTCCTCTCGGTCTTTCTCTAACGTTAATGAATTCAAACAACCCGCCCCATACCCATCCAGCTCTCTTTCTCTTACCCTCTTTTTCTCTCACCACAGAACATTTCCAGCATTGGCAAGTTCCTCGTGATTTGCTCTCATCGTCTTAATGAATTCAACTGGGAGTGCATTGGCCCTGATGCCCACCCCTCAGGGAGAGGTCCAGTGCTTTTGCATATATCTGGAGGGCTGCTCCATGCTCTTCCATTGTTCCATCAGCTTCTTTCACCAACAGGTCCTCCGAGAGGAAGTGTGAGAAAAAGCTAAGCCAGCCAGGAGGTGGGACGCCTTGATACGAAAGGAGCTGATTTGTGTCCATGCAACTGTGCTTTTAAGTGGAACTTCTTAAGAAAAACTCACCTGTGGACAGGTGAAGTGGAATCATGGGTGCAATGTCACTGCTGATGTTGATGTTGATTGGTTGGTGTGGTGGGGTGCCACCAGCGAGAGAAGTGTACAGAATGCCACAGAGTGCACTTAAAGGTAGGCCAGGTATTAGTCATTTTGGCTGTTTCTACATTCTTAGAAGAAAGATACAAAACTGTCACTGGGGCAGAACCCTTTTATAAGCTATTAATATGTACACTTTAGGTAGGTTACTGATACACAGCTATATGGTATCAACATGTACCATTTAAGGGTAAATAAAGTACAAATATTTATCTTTGGATTTTGTACTTTAAGGTTCTGCCTCAGTAACTGAGAGTGTAAAACTACAAGTTGAAGATGCAATAACACTATGACATCCAAACCAACCTCATGACTATGCTTTCTTTTTCTTTTTAATAATCTTGTTGCAAAAGTGTTGCAAATGTAGAACTGCTCAAAAAATTTTTTTTAAATAAACAAACGTTCAACCAAAATGCGACCAGAGTCATTGTGTGCGACTTGTGTGCCATCACAGTGAGACTGTGTTCAGGAGTTTAGCGTAGTCACCACAGAGGCCAGAGTTCAGGCCGTTCATTAAGATCTCAATCAGCTTTGATGTCTCTCTCACTCTTTGGGATATAGAGAGGAGAGGACGGCTGAATGTGAATCGGTGTGTTTGAACTTTGTGTTTGGTGTCTTTAGTGCTGATTTGAGCATGACTTTGTTCACTTGTCCTGATGAAAAAAACATTACTGGTAAAATACTGCACACATATAGATTTTTTTATATATACATTTTTTTACATAATGTATTATATAAATGTAGTTTTATCACAGCCAGTAATACATTGAGAAACTCCCAATGGATTTGTTTTTGCTGAAGAAATCTTTTCAGACTGTTTGCAAATGTTGGAGTTCTCCCCACCTAACAGGGAACAGATGAACATTCTTGCAAGGTTCTCTTCAGCAATGTTAAAATAAAAATGTAATTCAAAGTCATCTGGTCTTTAATAACATTCTCAATGTTAGGGCAAAAAAGTTATTTTTACATCATTCACAGAATTCGTGAATTGTTCAGAGAACATTCAAAAGTAACATTATCATAATGTTTGCAAAATTATCAAATGGAATGTTCCCTTAATGTTTTTTTAACATATGCACAACCAAGAGTTTTTAAAAGTTTCATTTTTAGTATATATTTTGTTAGTTGGGTCTCTGTCCTGTAGTTTTAGTATTTGTTTATATGCATATCTGACCATTTTATTGTTGAAACAAAAATATTTCATTAATCTTCTCTAATTTACACATAAACACCAAATCAACAAAATTTTCTGCTCCGCTGAGCTAAAATGTCTAATTTTTCTTCTTTATACCTACTTTTAATGTTTTTCTTTGATTTGCTTTGTATTAAATGTTTTGAGGGATGTAATCACTATTGCTTACATCTGTTTCTGCTTCTATCTGCAGCGCTGTCTGATAGAGGAACTGTAGTGATGGAGGCGGCTCTGTCCCGCGCTCTGTCTGCCGTAGATGCTGCCGTATCGGACCGCAGTAAGGTCGAAGCTGGCTGCAGAGGGTGTGTGCCCTGCCTGTTTCAGGACTGTGGACAGCGAAACGGCGCTTGTGGTAAGCTTGAATACACATTTTATTTGACTCTTTGACTTTAAAAACGGATGCTGATGGTGGTGGTTACTCTGTAGCATCTCCAGAGGACACACAGTCAGAGCCGAGCTGTGAGGTCATATCTCGCGCCCAGAAGGAAGCTGATGAAGGAGAGCGGAGCTGGTTGCTGAGTCAGGCCTGTGGCTTCTACAGACATCGTTGCACACCTGCACAGGTGAACAAAGACCTGTGCATCAGAGTCATGGGAGAGAGCTGCAGCGCTCGGGTCCTGCAGTGCAGTCTGCTCAACACCATGCAGAACCTGGAGCCGGCCACACAGACCACAGCACAGGGTAAAAAAAAAAAAAAAAAAAACACAAAATAGAAAAGTTCAGTGAATTATGTAAACATACTAAGAACTTTCAAATGTTTCTTTAAAAATCAACCTTTAGTTTTACTGATATATAAATGATAAAGGTCCCTTTTAATGTAATTTCAGCTTTGACATTGATCATTTGGCTTCCTTTATGTAGCTGTGTGTGGCCAGCGTTTCTCCGTCTCGCAAAACCTGACACAGCCTCGCTCTCGTATCATGGGGGGATCTCCTGCTCCTCTGGGCAGCTGGCCATGGCTGGTGAACCTTCGGCTGGATGGGGCTCTGATGTGTGGGGGTGTTCTGGTTGACAGCTCTTGGGTCCTCACTGCTGCCCACTGCTTTGCTGGGTAAAAAATACATATACATGTATTACAAAATACATACCTACATAATTTAGAAACTTAATGTTAGGCGGGATATCTTCAGTGTTTGGAAGTAATTAGTTATGTGCAATGGCATTAAAGAATCTAATTACAAAATAAATAGAACTATAATAAGTTACAGTTAGTGAGAAAAAATTACAGTTACTTTTGAAAATGTCTAAAACGATTATCTGAATATTTTTACACACACATACAGATTTAATTGACATATTTCCCAAATTGCATTTACTGCTCTAAAATATGTGAGGAGGCATTTGTGTTTTATTCTTTAAGATTGACCAAGGCATTCTATCTTAGTATCTATCTTAGCTATTAAACTATTTCCCACGATCTTAAAGTAAAAATGTGTGTGTGTGTGTGTGTGTGTGTGTGTATAAAATCTTAATTCATAAAACATTTGTTAGAAATTTTGAAAAGTAATCCAAAAGTTATTAAATGTAATCAGTTACATTAATAAAATAATTGAGATACACGGCTTATTACATTTTTAATAGGGTAACTTGTAATCTGCAACCTAATACATGTAAAAAATAACCTTCGCAACTGTTGCATTTCTACTTTAAAATCTCGCTATTGGTATGGATAAGAAATTTTCCACTGAAGGCACTAAATGATTTTGCACTTTTATAGACCTCACGTAGCCCTGCCCCTTTTCAGCACTGCGCTCGTTGTCTTCTGTCCTATGGTTTGTATTTCCACAGCGTAAGGTCAAAGTCAAAAGAAATGTATGAATGAAACGCTAGTTTTTAAATCTTCCTGGTCAACTGACATTTGTTGTTACTAACACTATGATCATTATAATGAACATGATAACTTTCATTAGCTCTACAATAAGTCAAAACACTTCACCAGCTAATTACTCTTTAACAGTGAGCTCCCGCAAAAATGTAAGTTTTTCTGTGCATTTGTCTCTCTGATGCATAAGGTCTATAAAACAGGTGGATTGTTTTATTAGCGACTTGTTGTAAAATAGGTGAACAATACACAATTTTAACAGCAATTAAATGTGCCATAACATTAAAAATAAATAAATTGTGCTTTGTGGTACTGTTCCATTTGTGAATGAACTTATGTACTTATTTTGTGAACATATAAAATGTATCTCCCCAAACAGGAGCCGTGGTGAGAGTTACTGGACAGCTGTAGTGGGAGAGTTTGACCTCACAAAAACTGACCCTGATGAGCAGATCATGAAAGTCAATCGCATCATCGCTCATCCAAAGGTAAACATAAAAAAACTTTGTTGTAATACTATATATCTAAAAATATTTAAAACAATGCAGAATGTTTTATTATTATTAAATGTGTCCCATCTGTGTCCAATGTTTTCCTCTTGGTGTAGTTTAACCCAAAGACATTTAATAACGACATTGCCCTGGTAGAGCTGAGTTCTCCAGTTATTCTGTCTGAACGGGTCACACCTGTCTGCTTGCCCTCTGACCTCGATCCACCGGCTGGTACACCCTGCTTGGTGGCCGGCTGGGGTTCTTTGTATGAGGGTAAGACAATCTGCATAGCTAATATTTTAGAAAAAGAGCTCAGTAATATCACACAATGTTTGCTTAAAATGCCGTGAAGTGTTATGTTATGTTTGTCTTGATTCTCTGTATGAGTGTAGACGGACCCTCTGCAGATGTGGTGATGGAGGCAAAGGTGCCCCTGCTGACTCAGAGCACCTGTCACAGTGCACTGGGGAAGGAGCTGCTCACGAACACCATGTTCTGCGCTGGGTACCTGTCTGGAGGCATTGACTCATGCCAGGTATCTCCACGTTATCATCCTAGCTTGCATTATGAACACCACACCTGATGAAGAAACATCATATCTGCTTCATAAGCACTGCATCTGACTTGAATATGTCTACAGGGTGATTCTGGAGGGCCGTTGATCTTCCAGGACAGTTTATCAGGACGGTTTCAGCTGTTTGGCATCACCTCTTGGGGGGATGGCTGTGGGGAGAGGGGAAAGCCTGGCGTTTACACACGGGTCACCGCCTTCTCTGATTGGGTCATGACAGAGATACAGAGTGAGTTGCTCAACATGTTGCACACACAATACTAAAACAAAGAAATCTCCACTGCCTTGAGTTTAAAACCCTCCTACTCTTTCTGTGAAAGGTAACACATCCAAATTGTGTGGAAAGCCACAAATCCTGCAAAATCTTTTTTTATATTCCATTCTCCAAATTCCAGAGTCTTTTGGGAGTCGGGAGCCCACATGTCCTGAGCTGCTTAAGACAACAGAGCTGTCTGAAGAACAGCAGATGTTAGAATTCACCACGCTCTGCCACTTCTACACACTATCCTGCTCTCCAACCCTCGACCCCTCTGCCTGCCAGCGTCTCGCTCAGGACAAATGCCAAAGCCGGTTTAAAAAGTGCCGTAAGTCATCCAGACCAAATTACATATTTCAACAGAATTAACCTACAGTACAGTACAGTACAAGTGCTACTTTGGATGTGCATACTCATTATTTAATATGAAAATTTTCCAGTGTTTGGAATAATAGTAAAGTCAGTATACTATGAAGTAACATAAATGGAAATATGTAGTTTTGTTGACTAGCTCTGCACCTTAAAAGAGTGTATTCTGTGATGCTTTTTAAACGGCATCGAAGGAGTTTTGCATGTACGTTGGACACTTTTTGGCTCACTTCTATGAAATTCATCAATTTAAAAAAATGTGAATTTAAACTAGTTTTAAAAGAAATCTACATGTAACTTTAACTTTAACTTTAAGCTCATAAATTTATCCTAGTGAAAAGTAAATACTGTAAACTAAAGTGTTTTTGATTTCATGTTAAGTAAACTTAAATTGGGGGTGAAATGCTCGTTTTCACTCAATAGCAGAAGTGCACTTAGGACCCATATAAGGAAATTCCGCTCCATCTAACGTCACACAGAGCCATACTCGAAAAAAACATTCAGAAACTTGTGACAAACCGGAAGGAGTATTTTTGGAACAGAAACAATCCTTCAAACGTACAACTTAATTTTTGAAACTTTGTCCATGTTTAGCATGGGAGTCCAACTCTTTAACAGTGTAAAAAACTCAGTATGCATGAAATAGCATTTCACCCCCCCTTTAAGGTGCACTTTAAATATCTTGCTTTTAAAGACTGATATTATTCAAAGATCATAAAATCCTCATCAGTAGTGATATTAGGCTTAAAATTAAGAAATGTGCGTTATTCACAAGTGATACTCCAAATAAAGTTTAATTTCCATTTTATAAAGACTCAAACAATATGTCAGTAAACATAAATAAATAGATTTTAACTATGCTTACATTTAGTCATTTCATGGTGTACTTTTAAAAAATAACGTAAAAACAGTAAAACAGTGTTTTATTTGAATATATTTTAAAATATATTTCCCTTTCCTCCAACTACTGCCTTTCTCACCGTCCACTGTCTTTCTCTTTACAGAGCTGCATTCCTTCCTGCAGACTCTGCTGGACTTGCTTCAGAGGGCCGATGACTATATCAGAGATAAAGTCGATCTGACCTTCTTCACTCAGACTCTTCCTCAGTTGGTGGAGAATGTGTACAGCTCTGCTCATATACCACGAAGACGCAGAAATGCATTTGAAACAGGTAGAGCCATTAAACTTTCCTGATTTTTTGCTTCAATCAGAGCACATGAGTATGTATACAATGCGTTCCAGAATGAAATATCTTTCAGAATCTGTATTTATTATTCTCCATTTTGTTATACATCTAACCAACAAATTATTCTCAAAGAGCAGGTAGGCCGGCCAGCACTATTCCAGAAAGTGGGCCCCCTGGTGGACGACTGGGAGAGCTACCTTACAGGCATTGCTGAAGATCTGGATCAAAACAAAGAACTGAAGAACTCACAGGAACTGTCTCAGGAGCAACAACTCTTCACACCGGTAAACGTGTCTAACTTAAACTATGGCTTTAGATATGATGGAGCAGCATTTCACAATGAGCTAACGCTGATGGTCATTTGATGAAATTTTCAGGATGAGGACAGTGAAAAAGCACCTCTTCAGCAGCTCGACAGATCACTGCGCTCCTCCATTGCTATCCTGCGTTCCAAACTAGAATCATTGCACATTCCTGTCATACCAGAATTGGACTACCAACTGTTTCAGAGGGATTTCCCCATTACCAGCACTGGAAAACAACAACAGGATAATCGTGCCAAATCTAGGGAGTCTGTATTGTCAGCTGACATTTTGACTGCTCTGATATATAAAGCTCTGAGAGGAAGCGGCACAGGGAGTGTCACAGGACGTCCGGTGATGACAGCATCCCCTCGGGATGACATGGATACAACATCCAGATCTGTGGAGCCTTCAACACAACCGCTGAAACTACTCAAGAACCAGGAACCTTCTGACTCAGTGCTTGAAAAACACCCTGTCCCTACCCAGATGCCCTTGCTTCAACAGCCACTCTTCAAAAGTAAGAGTTAATAATGAACAGCTGAGTGCCAAAATATTGAGGAAGAATAACAGGAAACTTTAATTCATAAAAGTTGTTAAAAGGACTTTTCTGCAATTACTGGATTTTTTTTTCACCTGTTAAATTCAAATCATATATACTTTTAAAAAGAATTAATGTAAATACAAATACAAAAATAAAAGCTTCAGACTAAATTTAACATTTCAAAGACATTAGGACAATCAGGAATATTAATATAGTAAGCCTAATATATATTTATAAATAAAATGATTATAATTATTTGAATTAATTACAAAAAAATGCATTATTCATTTAATAAAAATAAAGACTAATTATTGTTTCAGAGCTCCTGTGGAGGAGAAAGAGAGATCTACACAAGCGACAGAAACGAGGAGCCAGTGAAAAAGGTACAGTTTCTCGTTTCATTTACATTTTGCATTTCTATTCATTGGAAATTGTGTCATAGAGCCTACACACGTCAGCTGTGCCATTCATATGATTTGGAGGAATATGAGGTTAACATTAGATTTATATTAAGGAATCTGAGTTTTTATTATTTACTGTTTTTAAAGGCTTTGTTCTCTGTGTTTTGTAGTTTGCTCAGGAGTGACTGAATCAGCTCAGCTGGTCAGCACCACCAACGAGATGTACAACTGGATCCTGTCTGTTCCTTCTAACAGCATAAACATGATCTTCCAGGAGGTGAGTGTGTGTGTGTCGAGGTACTAGACACACTCTGCAGAAGTTGTATTAGATGATAATATATACGCTACTGTTTAAAAGTTAGGGGTCTTTAAGTTTTTGTAATATTGAAAGTAGTCTCTTATTCTCACGAAAGCTGCTTTTATTTATTATTATACAGTTATATTACTAATCAGTTATTCTTGTGATGGCAAATCCATCACTCATTACTCCATTCTAATAAATCATTCTAATATGCTGATTTGCTTTTCAAGAAACATTTCTTCTTATTATCAATGTTAAAAACAGCTTAATATTTTGGTTTTCAAGGATGCTTTGATGAGTAGAAAGTTCAAAAGACAAAAAAAATACTATAAATGCCTTCTACATTACCTTCACTTTTGATAAATTTAATGCACCTTTGTTAAAAAAAAATCTATATAATTTTTTGTTAAATCTACTTACCCCAAACGTCTGTAATTTATGTTATGTTTCTGTGGTGCTGGATTTTAATTTTGTATGTATCTCTTTATGTGTGTTCATCATCTCAGGTGCTGGTTGACCTGAATTCTAAGAATGAACGTGGTTTGTATCAGTCACGGATCAAGGCCACTGTTGGTGGGCGACCTTTGACCTTTTATAGCTTGGTGGGTTTAGAGAATGAGGCTTTCTACCGCAGCATGCCACGCATCATCGCCATTGCCTTTGGTGCTCTAAAAACGTAAAACACACTCATGTATGCTGCTGAAATTATACTTGAGCTGAAATGGCATCCCCAACATTAAACGTTATTACATCCTTGACTCTCTAATATGATCTGCTGCTATGAAAATGACTGGAAGGGGCCTCTTTTCTAGAGTCATCACAGAACAGCTGCCACTTTTGAGTTGGTCATTGCATACTGAGACTGGACTGACGGTGACTGTATGTCCACCCTGACTTAACTTATTTCACAGGGACAGAGGTTGATCCTCCTGTCTGTGCTGCAAACTGTACAGATATTATATTTGATGTTTGTTATATATTTATTTGTATTTTTTATATGAAAACAAAAATCAAGAATAAAATGGAGTGAAAGATTTAACCATATTTAAATAAAGGTTGTTCTCATGAGCTTGTCAAGAACTCTTTTTTTAATTACCTATATATATATATATATATATATATATATATATATATATATATATATATATATGACAGTGCATTGATAAAATAAAAATACCATTGTGGTATACAGTATGAGCTACAATATTTTTTTTATTAAATTGAGCAATTCACTTTCATTTTAACCTCCCTCTTTCTTCCTTTCTTTTTCTTTTTCCCATTCCCCTTTATTCCTTCTTTTCTCATTTTTGCTCCTTCCCCTTCTCCTCCTTTCACTTTTTAATTTTTTCACTTCCTTTTTTTTTCCAGGTGTGTATTTCACACCATTCTAATCTTAGCACTACTACTGCTGACTCTCATGTAACAATTCTATTTCAGATTTATGGGAAAAGGAAGTAACGTCTGCCAGAAATCCCCTTATTTAAAGGCTTGTTTACCTTCCCTGAATCTGCACTTGCTATGATCATGTCAGTTCGTGGCAGCTGAACATCTCTGTCAGGAGGAAGCAGTGCTGGAACTCAGGGGGTCTTTTTTGGCTCAGATTTAGTGTCTGAGGGGTTTTAGTATACGGGAACTGTCCTAATTGTGCTGTTCCACAACAGGTGTCCCTACATTACTAACAAACATCATTCTGATTCTTTATTTGGAGCTGATGACAATCCTCTGGGCTTCAGAATGAGCACTAAAGATTCTGGAGGATCCTAAAGGAACACTGAGAAATGCCATGACTGCATGCTTGATAGTTGACAGTTGCAGCTCATTGTCTGTTCCACCTTTAAAAAGAATTCGTAAGAGGTTTCTTAGGTGCAATGTAAATTCACTTTCAGTGCCAATCAACTGTAGCTTCACAGTTTGACATGTTTATATAATCCTTGAGTGTGTTTCGGGATCAGTTTGGGCCCCCTGTACTTCTGAATGGACAAAAATAATGCATGAGATGGTGTGGTGGATGCCAGAAGTACTGTCACAGAAGTGTTGCAAACAGCTGTTGTGTTGATATGTTCTTGCGTAATGATTGACAGGATTGGATGATCTAGCTACTCTTGCACTCTAGTTTAGAATTTCACTTTAATCTCTTGCAAATCTCGAATCTCTGCCAGATACTGCAAGGATTCCATTATATTCTATTCGGATGGAATTATATGGAAATAGTTTGTATCAATAAGCCCTGCATCTCTGATCCTCAAACAAACAGCCAGTCTAGAATCCATCATTCCAAAATTCCAAAGTGTTAAAAATAAACCCCAGCACTCAATGGTGAAGGATTGTAATGGTACAGGGTGGCAACACGTGATATTTCTGAACTCTCTGTCTATGATCAAATATTATGAACCCTTGTTACCTGTAAAAATTACAGCTTTACTCATTAAAAACATAGTTTAATCACAGGATGTCGAATAAAGCATCCATCCATCAATCAATCCCCATCCTTTGTTCATTGCTTAGTCTGTCTGACCATCTGTTTTTATATTTATTCATTTGTTTGTTTGAACTGTTCATTTACACTGGACACCCAGTGAACCAGCTTATGAGGCAATAATAACCTATATAATAATATTCAGATTTTCAGCTCATATACTTGAAATTGCTGTTTAACTGGAACTCTTTTGTTCCACTACCTGAAATAGTATATTTTTTAATAAATCTGTGTTTTTAACAAATCAGCTGAGCGAATGATAAAATGACTCGAAACCTCAGTTTTGAAATGTCAGACTTTTTGGGAAAAAATGGACACGTATTCAAGTTTCTTATCTGATGTATCTCCAAGACATCTTAAAAAATAGCTGACTAAGTGCAGCTGTTATGAATGTATGCTTCAGAGATGCCATTAGGGTTATAATAATACACTAGACTAGAGGATGTGATCCCCAATAGCACCCGCTGACCCACAGTACAGCTCACAGATCGGCTCGCACTCTCAAACATTCCAGAAAACTGTCTATTCATGCAAAAAACATGCATGAAATCTTTACTAAACACATCCAAATTGGAAGCAAAGCCAATTTCCCAATTTGTAAATGAAGGAATTTATGATGTTATGACCCTCTTTGTCTCCCCAGACGACAATCGTTAGATAGATATGAACATATGACAGCTGATGACACACGTCTTTCCGCAAATCATGCCTGGGACACCATCTGTGCACTGACTTACTGTAACTATATCTTTCTGCTTTACATCAGAGAGAAACGGACAGAGGTAATAAAACTAGTTCCTGTGACCCTGTTTTGAGGTCTTTGATATGTGTGTGTGCGCATGTGTGTATGGTGACAGCTGACACACAGTATGGGTACAGACTGTGTGGGCATTCTGAAAATAACAATGAGAATTCTAGTTTGGAACCACACCTATTTTTCCTGTAACCCTTCCCATTCCTAAACAACTGTGTTTTCCTCACACACACACACACACACACACACACACACACACACACACTGAGCAGGTGCTGGAGAGCCCTTCTTCACTAATGCTGCTCTGAGGATAAAGACATGGATCCGACCACTTCCACAAAAACCGTCTGGTTATGGATGCTTCTATCATTCTTATTCTCTGGTAATACAATCTGTTTTTTTCCCAGCTATTTTGTGAACTAATCCAGTTCAACACATGCAGACTGTCATAAACAATATGTTGTAGAAAGACAATTGAAAAGAAATTCTGGCAGACAAATCCTTTATGGCACCACTGGACTTTACATGTTCACACTTCGTCTTTTTGAAGTGTTAAAGTTAGAGAATGTAGTGTCAGCATGCTAAACTGTCAAACAGGGTGTTAAATAGGGTGTTAAATCCTTGTTGATTTGCACGAGCATAACGTACAGTAAAAGCTTGCCTAATATATAAACATATATCTGCTTTTGTAATAAGGATATTTATTTTAACTGTAAAGATCTAATGTGTGTGTACTCAGACCAACCAAGGACAGCAAGAAGACTGAGAAGACACTGGACAATCCACAAACTGCACTTTTACCAGAACGAACTTCAGTTTTATGAAAATAAATAAATTGCAATGCTTTTAAACTAATCTAAGAACATCCAGAGCATTTATGACATCAGTTTTGGGTTTTCATATTTTTATTTTGTGCAAAATACATCTTTTGTTTTGTAATTTACCCTTGCAATCTTAATATGAAATATTATGAAATATGAAATGTTTAGCTGGAAATGGTTTCATTATCTTCTTTGAATCCCACATGATTTGATATTTTAAACTAACTTAAATAAAAAAAAACAAGCACGGACAATTTATAACTTATAACAACAAATTATTACTTATGTTAAAGTTGTGATAACTAATTACAGTAATATTTTTTGTACAGTTGTGCATAGTACAATAAAACATTTCCAAATGTATTTATTTATTTATTTTTCAAATTATCTTATCTAAAAGGATTTCCTTATTTAAAATAAATTAAGTGAACAATTTGTTTTTTTATTATTTATACAAAATATATGTACAAAAACTTTTTGAGATGAATAAATAAATGAAGAATTGAATTGACATTCATTGACATTGACATTGTGTTTCAGATGTGGCCTGTAATCTAGAAGGATCTCTGCACAGAGATCTAATGGTGGGATACAACAAGAACATACGGCCTATGGAGAACCATGGTGACATCATCGATGTGAAGATCAAGATGACCCTCACAAACCTCATTTCTCTGGTAAAGCTCTGCATGTGTGTGTATACACACTGTAAATATGTGTGTAATATGTGACTCTATGGTTTATCATCCTTTCTCCATGTTCAGAATGAGAAGGAAGAGACCCTCACCACTTGCGTTTGGATTGAAATGGTAGGAATAATCACATCTGTGTATATGCAAACAGCGATTTCAGAGAAAAATACCTTTCTTTCTCTCTCTCTTTGCAGAAATGGCATGATTATCGACTCCGCTGGGCTAACAGGACAGGGTTTGAGGTCTATGAGAACATCACACGTATGCGTCTTCCCTCTAAAGCTATCTGGCTGCCGGACATCGGCCTGGAGAACAAGTGAGAGACTAAATTATTGATCGATTTGATTATGCAGATCATCCAAAAGACAGAAACTAAATCCTAAAAAAAAAGTTGCAGTAAAAATCATCATCTCACTGTATCTTCAACTTCGTTGTAGTTTATATTTATGAAAATAACTAGTCTGAAATGTGCAAATCTGAGTATTTTAGTCCATCAAATGTGACCTGTTAAACAGGCCTACCTTTTTGTGTTTGTGTAGTGTGGATGGGCGTTTTGAGGTGGCGCTCTACACTAACGCTCTGATAGATCCTGATGGTGGTGTGGTCTGGTTGCCTCCGGCCATCTACCAAAGCTCCTGTGCCATCAAAGTCAACTACTTCCCTTTTGACTGGCAGAACTGCAGCATGGTGTTCAGGTACGGCTGATCCATCTGTCTTGAGTGGTGGAAATACATGGAAATAAGAAGCTTTATTCTGGCTTACACTCTTTTTGCTTTCGCAGGTCTCAGACGTACAATGCCAATGAAATTAAACTGATGCTGTCAGACGAAGACAACATCACCATGGAGTGGATAGAGATTGATCCAGAAGCTTTTACTGGTACTAAACCTCCAGTAGCACATTATTATTATGATTTATTTTTTTTACCATAAAGACAAAGAAAGTAAAATATGCTTGTTGGGTGCTATTTGAATTGTAAAACCGTGACTGCTGTAAATGAAAGTCCTGCAAATCTTAGTAAACATACAGTCAACTTGCTAAACAGATATTATTATCATGTAAAGTAGTATATACGTGTGAATGGAGATATATACAATATAGCATATCTCAACAGTTTGATTACTTGAATCATCACAAAAACTATATAATGGCCCAGCTCTATGCTAAGTGACCATAAGGCAAGATATTGAGATGTTATAAATATTAACATCACAATCTTCTGTAAAGCTGCTTTGAAACAATATGTTTTGTGATACAAACAAATACAATTAACCTCCTAAAAAAAAAAAAAAAAAAAAAGTAATATCACATTTTTACTTCCCCATAAAAATGTATTAATGTCTGAATTCTAGACATTCTTTCTTCTCACTACCAGTTTACCAAGGTTTAATGTGGTAAGATCCCTAACCCCGAGGATGAGTATAGTAGGCTAATGCTTCTCTCAGCAAACAGCACTAATAATCATAATTGTGCATAAACATGCATTTTACTCTGTGCACGGATTGGTCAGAGAATGGAGAATGGGCTATTAAGCACCGCCCTGCTAAGAAGCTAGTGAACAAGCGATACAGCCCAGATGAGTTGGAGTACCAGGAGATCATCTTCTTCCTCATCATCCAGAGGAAACCACTGTTCTACATCATCAATATCATCGTGCCCTGTGTCCTCTTCTCATCCCTTGGGTTGCTCGTCTACTTCCTGCCGGCCAAAGGTCAGGCTCAATAGCAAATGCTAAAAAATTCTGATGTGGCTGAATTCCAATAGGCTTGCTATTTCAGCAAGTTCTTACAAATGTACAGTGATTTTTTTTGTGTGGCTATTGATGTCACCCAGAGCCATTGACCAGTAGGGGCAATAGGAAAAACTTATATCATATAACTATATCATAATGAAGTGAATTAGTAACCTTTGCAGTAAAACAATCACTTTAACCTAAACTGTCATTTAGTTATGAAATCAATCATTTCTAATCAGTATGTTTGTGATTAGTATGTTGAACTAATTGTTTGTTTATAATAGCTGGAGGACAGAAATGTACTATGACTATTGCGATCCTGCTCGGTCAGACTGTCTTCCTGTTCCTTATTGCCAAGAAAGTGCCAGAAACTTCCCAAGCTGTTCCTCTCATCGGAAAGTGAGTCTGTGCTTTTATTCACCCATTACATCTTTTCATCAGTTTCTGATAGACTTGTATTCAATGTGTGCAACGTAAGAAAAATAGTGTTCTTTTGGCAGGTATCTGATGTTTGTGATGTCGGTGACCACAATAACTGTGATGAACTGTGTGGTGGTGTTGAATGTTTCTTTGCGAACTCCAAACACACATCCTATGAGCAACACCATCAGGAAGGTAAAACAGAATTATCTAACTATTTTTTAATTAATTCTTGTTGTCCTATCCAAAATTACTTAATGAAAAAGTTCTTATATAATAGCTTTTCCCTCCATTTTGGTGCAACTCAGGTCTTGTTGAACATCCTTCCTCGTCTGCTGAGGATGACGATGCAGCGCTGGAAACCTGAGCAGGAGGAAGGGGATTTTAAAATGTTTGCCCTGGGCAACGGCACTCCTCTTCGCCGCAGGAGACGAAGCTCTTTGGGATTAATAGCAAAAGCTGATGAATACATGTTCAGAACAGCACGCTCAGAGCTGATGTTCAGTCGACTGAAGGAAAGAAAAGGGCTGCTGAAGAACACTTTAGAGAAAATACGTGAGTTAAACTAGATTTCAAAAGTTTGGGGTTGGTTCATTTTTGGAAAGAAATTAATACTTTTGTTCGAAAAGAATGCATTAAAATGATTAAAAGTAAGAGAAAATACATTTATAAGGTTGGAAAATAGTTTAAAACTATTTTTTTTAAATAAATGCCCTTTTGCATTCTAAAATGTATATCACAGTTTCCACAAATATATTAAGGATCACAAAAAGAGTAATCGCTACTGAAAATTCAGATTTGCCATGACATATATATCTTAAAATATATTTTAATTGTGTATATATCTTAAATTGTAAAAATATTTCAACATATTAATGTTTTTTACTATATATTTCTTATTTTTGATGCAAAATAAAAATAAAAAAACTTGTATATGCCATGTCTTTATTTTATATCCTTTACATAATTCTACATTTTAAATAAACCATAAATTAAATATTTTAATATAGATTTTTAAATACTAGTTCATATATATAATATAGAAAAAGTTTATTATTAATTAAAATGTTTAACATTAAATCCAACTAAATAAAATTTTTAATAAGGTGGTTTTCTGTCCTTAAATTTGCTCTTTTGTGGTGTGACCTCAGAAAATGGTTTGGGAGGGAACACAGCACAGGATCTGGAATCCAGTTTGGCTTCAGCTTCACCAGAAGTGCAGCAGTGTGTGTCATCCTGTAAACACATTGCGGAAAGTGCCAAGCACCAAAATGACTTTCAAAGTGTGAGTGACTGTTCCAGAATTCTCCAAACATGAGGCTGAATGTGTCTCTCGTTTACACAGGAACATTAGATGTTTATGTCAGGGTTGAACCTTCCAATCCCAGAAAAACTGGTGCTGATGTCTGAATTCCAGTCATCCTTTCTTCTCACTCTGCAGGAAAATGAAGAATGGTTTCTGGTTGCCAGGGTGATTGACAGGATGTGCTTCATCGTCATGGCGCTGCTGTTTATACTGGGCACCATCGCAATCTTCCTGATGGGACATTTTAACCAGGCACCATCTCAGCCTTTCCCCGGAGACCCCAAAAAATACCTGCCTGAAATCTCACCTGGAGACATCACAGGCTGAACGCAAGTGTAAACCAAATGATAGACTCAGAGAAACCCCAGCAGAAGTCTCGAGGACTTTGTTGAAGATGCTCTGGAGACAAAAATCCATCAGATTGTCCGTACTATGGCAAAAGTAGTAGTGCTACTGGCCAACAAATGTGATCGAAGGTCTCCAGAGAAGAGAGTTGGTTGGATCTGAAGCCATTTGAGACTGGCTTCATTGAGCTTTGACGAGACGCTGATGGTTACGAAGGTCATGCTATTTGCTTGTCAATATCTTTATCACAGTATCACTTTAATTTTGTGTGGTGATTTAACAGTTGATGCTTTCCTGAAAATAAAGAGAACTTTAACTTTCTCTCACACTTTAAATTATGATCTTCTGCATGAAATCATGTGAATTGTTTCAGGTTAGGTAATTTCACTCCTCTACCTCCACCTCAACTTGAGGAGGATCTACTAGGCTAGATCCGGGAAATAGAGAGCAGGTCGGGGGGAGGGGTGTTCAGTGTAGGAGTAGCATTACAACTAATAACACACTATCTGGAGCTTGTTTGGGAGCTGTTTCTCAGTAAAGAAAACCCTTATCCCATCACTATTGCACCTGCCCAGCATCTCCAAAAACCGCAGGACCTCAAATGGTAGGATATTCTCTTACACTGTTGTTGTTATTTAGCAGATGAATTGGTATTGGTTAAAGTGTTAACGTGATAGTTTGCCCAAAAATTCTGTTATCGTATACTCACTCTCAAGTTGTTCCAAACTCTTCTGTTGATCATGAAAATTATATATTTTGAATGTTGGTAAACAAAAAGTTGCTAGACGCCATTTACTTAAATTGTAGTTTTTTTTGTATTATGCATTTGGTAAAATGTCTTTCATGATCAACATGTTTTTATGTTGATCATGAAATGAAATGTTGATCATGTGTTTTTTTCAAGATTCAGGTTTGGAACAACATGAGAGTGAGTAAATGAAGGAATTTTTATTTTATGTTAAATTATGCCTTTATGTTTTAGTATAGTTGTACAACAAATTATGGCTTGATCACAAACCTTTTGATTAAATAAATAAAAAATCCAGAGTTGAATGAAAAAAAGTAATTAGTCAATTATTATTATTTACCCCTTTTCTCTGAAAATTGTTGCTATTTTTTCATGGCTTCTTAAAAAAACGTATATATAAATGAATATATAAATAAATAATTAAAATATTAGAATAAAAAATTACTTAATGCATTTATTTTTTGATATCCTGTTTTATGTGAAAACACATTATTATATTATATTATATTATATTATATTATATTATATTATAGGACATGTCAGTTCACACTAATTTTTTGTGACATTTGATAAAAATATACCATGTTTTATCTCCTGTGTTTTCTCTCTCCAAATTAGGCCTCCCCATCTGTGACCACTCAGCCTCTTCCCTTCGGTCTGGAAAGGGAGAAACATGTTGACATGCTCTTTAGAGCTTTCCACGGGCAGATTAGACCTACTACAGACAAGCAGGACCTCACTCCTGTGCTCCAGGATACAGGCAGGACAAGATCTGGATGGACAGACAACGAAAGACTGGGAAAACTGTCTGTTCTGAGAACGGTCACAACACTTCATATGACTGTCAGACCAGAACTGCAAGGTGACTAAAACATCAATGAAATAAATGTAGATAAGACTATTTTTCATTTTAATGGTGGCTTAACAAAAATCATCACTCTCTTAAATTAGATAATTTAGAAGTTTCATCTGGTGTTGTTGAGATATATAGTTGAATATCATAAGCATAACAATGGAAACTAATCCCATATTTTCTAATAATATTACCAAGTTGCAACATGTAAATTTAAAATAGCAGAGAACTTAGGACAGATCCTTGTGGCACTCTATAATTTACTGGTGTTAACTGAGATGACTCCCTTATTTAAATAAACAAAGTTGTACCGAACATACAGGTAAGATCTAAACCATCTTAAAGGTTGCCATTGAATACCTTTATAGTTTTGTAATCGATCTATGAATGTATCATGATCTACAGTAGTGTCAAACAAAGCACTAAGATCAAGTAAAACTAACAATGAAATGTATCCTTGGTCTGAGGCAAGAAGCAAGTCATTTGTAATTTTAACAAGTGCAGTTTCTGTGCTATGGTGGGGCCTGAAACTTGACTGAAATACTTCATAGAGATCATTGATCTCTATAATAATAACTAAGATAATTATTATTATAATAGTCACACTACTCACACATTAATAATTATTATAATAATTAAAATAATTAAAATTCTGTTTAAAAGTTTGCGTTCAGGAATTTATTAACTTTTATTTAAAAGAAATTTATATTTTTGTTTAGCAAGGATGTAATATGTCAAAAGTGAAAGTGAAGACATTTAAACATATTGTTTTAAATAATTCAATTCTGTTCTTTCCTGTCCTTCAGAGAATGATAATTGAAAAATATTTCCACAAAAGCATTAAGCAGCACAATCAGTTTACTATTGATAATAAGAAATGTTTCTTAAGCACCTAATCAGCATATTTAAATGACATGTATATAATATATATAAATATAAATAACAATGAGTTGTTCATAGAGAAAAAAGTTTAATATACATCTCAATTATATGAATGTAAAATAATTCTACATGTTTTAAGAATGTTTTGCAAAGTATTCAAACAAAGTAGGATTCAGATATTTAAATTCTAAATCACTGAATGAATACTATCACATATATAACAGACACACACATGGAGAGGAAAGGGTCACCGCAGCATATTTGCTTCACATAATGAGTCTTTGTGTGGCGGTGCAGGCACTGGATCAGGGTGGGCAGTGACGCTACAAGTTCGTCACTAGTGCGGCACTAACAGGCCTGCGGACCCTCACACACAGGCTATTAGTGCTCTCAGAGGGGCCGACATGCAGCGACTGTGTGAGGTACTCCAACTCTGTGGCACACTTCAGAGAGAGCAGGAGCTTCAGTAGAGCCACCGAGCCTCCCACTAATTCAATATAACCAATAATCAATAATATTTCACATACTTATCTCTCTCTCTCTCTCAAAATTTTCTAACAATTTTGTATTATTATTTGCTGTTCTCTCTTTCTGGTCAGTCTTTCACTGTAAAGTTAAATATCATAATCAACGAAATCAAATTGTTTATCCTGAATAAGCACATGCTTGTTTTTGATATTCTAATAAATGAAACACATAAAAATGAAAGGTGCTTCTTAGCTGATTGTTTTCACCTTTTTTTGCAATATGGACAAATACCGAAAGATCATCATAAATATGTGAACATTCATAATAAATAAGGTAATTCAAAATAAATACTGTTAAGTCTGAAATCAGTACACATTTATAGTACATTATGGAACACTTGTAATAAAAACAAAATATATTATAACTAATATTATAAAAGGTATAGTTCCAACTCAACATTCTGATTAATTAGCCACATCTGAAGCCAATGTAAAATCATGCTTCTGTAATGATATGAAATGTTTCTTAGGGAATGCTTGTTTTCAACCATTGTAACAAATACCTAAACAGCATATACCATGATTAATCCACTGCTGATGGGATTGGTAGCTGTTTGTGGTGAGTGTTTTTCACCGATAGCTCCCATTAGGGTGGATGAGGCTCTACAGGGCTACACCATCAGAATTCTGTCCTGAGGATGGAGGGGAAGACCTTCATGTCAACATGGGTATGTGATCCTCTTCCCTAGACTATTGTCTCATCACAGAGACACAGTAGACCTGTGAGAGGAAAGCAAAAGAGATAAGATCATCTTACAAAACCAAGGCAAATAAGCAATAAGTATTTAGAAGCCTAAGAAAATAATATGATTCCTATTTAAAGGTGCAGTGTGTAAATTTTAAATTACAACCAACGGAATTGCAACAAGCGATGCTACGATGCTACGGTGGCCAACACAGGTAAAGATGTCGTCAGTAAAGACAGCAGACACCTCTTTACAGAGGTAAATTAAGGAATTGTATTTACTTAGTTATTCAATAAATCGATGTAATTGAGAATGTTAATGTACTTGTTTATCATTGTGTCAGTGCTTTATTCGCAAGAACAACAAAGTGTCTAAACGCACTCTGTAGAACAATTCGTCTGTTAGGGCTACTGTAGAAACATGATGCCGACTTCCATGTAAGGGCACCCGCGGTGTATGTAGATAATAAATTGCTTAATCTAAGGTAATAAAAACATAACAGTCCATTAAGAAAGGTCTTTATACACCTCTGAAAACATAGTTCTGCAAATTATATTTTAAATAGATTGTTGCAAATATTACACCTTGCACCTTTAATAATATATTAAAAATAGACAAAGTTTGATACATATTTTACGTTTCAACCCAAGTGAAGTTTATTTGATTCAAACTGACGAACTCTAAATGTTTAATGAATAACAATAAAAACCTATTTTAAAATAATATTTATTGACCAGTAAGTGTTATTTATGATTATTTTATATGTTTGACAAAATCATTGGTAATACCTCATTTTTTATCTATATATTGCTCATGGCTTGACTGAAAAAGTGAAAGTGAAGTGACATACAGCCAAGCATGGTGACCCATACTCAGAATTTGTGCTCTGCATTTAACCCATCCACACACACAGAGCAGTGAACACACACACACACTGTGAACACACACCCGGAGCAGTGGGCAGTCATTTATGCTGCAGCACCCGGGGAGCAGTTGGGGGTTCGATGCCTTGCTCAAGGGCACCTAAGTCGTGGTATTGGTATAATCCTCCTAACTAGAGTTAGGAGTCAAACTCTCTAACCACTAGGCCATGACTTCCTCATTGTCATCTGAAAATTTATGTTAAATGGATAGATGCATTGCACTGCATTGCTTTCTTGAGGAAGTTGACAACATTAGAACTAGAGCGAAATATTTCAGTCTTTTATATTACAGATAAATGCTGATCTTTTGAGCTTTCTGTTCATCAGAGAACCCTACACATGTATCAGTTTCCACAAAAATATTAAGAAGCATAACAGTTTCTTCATTCATAATAATACAATTATTTTAAGTAGCAAATAAACATATTATGATTTCTGAAGGATCATGTGACACTAAAGACTGGAGTTAGATGCTGCAAATTTAGCTTTACACCACAAGGATAAGTTATATTTTAAACATATAACAATAGAAAACAGTTATTTTTAAAGTGTAATAATATTTTAGAATGTTGCTGTTTTTTACTGTATCTTTTGGCAAAATAAATGTAGTCTTGGTAAGCATTCTTTTAAAAACATAAAAATTAAATAATAATTGCACTGTCCATGGAGCGGACCTGACTCACATTTCACTGCTGGTTCTATACAGTATGCTCTATATAATTGTGTATGTGACGAATAAAAATATTCAATCTCGAATCTTGCCATGGTCACTGAAGTCACTCTAAATCTCAGTGCCCTCCACGTACGTCTATGTCTGTTTATCTCCTGTTATTGTCACTATTTGTCTGAGCCTCATCACAAGCATTTTAATGTCCAGTTTTCCCCTGTGCTAACTATGCAAATGATAAATAAATGCATCTTGACCAGACTTGATATACTTTTAATGAAGGCATTAACCTTTGTCCTAAATGAAGTGCTGCTGTTCAGTATACATTTTTAGCTGCACATAAGTTGCGACTGTCAATTTGGTGATTTCGGCTCTTCACAATTTACATGTTCATAACTTGTTTTTATACAGTCTATAGTTCAGATACAAACATCAACATCAGTATTATTATAGTAAGTTACAGTCAGCTCAGCTGGGTTGCTAACATACAGCCGGCGGATTTGAATGACATGGCCAGATCGAGGAGAAGAAAAAGGATCAGAGTAAACTAAGTAAAACCTATCATGCAATGGCAAGCCACGACTCTTTGGTTGCTGAAACGCAATCAGTGTTTTCAAAGAAATAAAAACACTGCACCAAGGCAGTTCATCCCACAACCGGAGAAGCTGCAGCAGGTGCGCCCCCCTGCGGAGCTCCGCAGAACTCCCAGTATTACAGAAAAAAAAAATCGTACATGACTCTTAATTTTAATAAAGAATATCTATTTGAATTTGAGACTTTAGTACTTGCAACTTTTAAGTTCTTCTTTACGCACCAAGAGCTTGTTACACTCCAAAGAGAAAGGAAAAATTTAAACTGCGTCACATGACCCCTGTGAGGGATATAAGGAGCTGATGACAGGACAAATAACTTTCAAATTATCCAAAGAAGTGTATTTTCACACGCTTATTGTTTTTATGAAAGAGGAACACAAGTTGCTCTTTCATAAAAGCAAAGATGTTGGATAGCCTTTATATATATATATATATATATATATATATATATATATATATATATATATATATATATATATATATATATATATATATATATATATATATATATATATATATATATATATATATATATATTCTTTTTTTTTTTTTTTTATGAAACTGCTGACAACAGATCAACAATCTGGACCTGTCATCCTGCATCCTGCACCCATGACAGCTGTTTAACATCTGGGGGAAGGAAAAAGCTAAAGAACTATATTCCGTTTTAACTTTAAGCTGATGTCCCGTGTGCCCTTTTTGACATTAAAAACAATAACCACTGTTACAGAACCTTTGCTAGACTCACTGTTTCACAATCCACAATGAACAATCAGTAATGCAATAAAACAAAGGAAATGACATTAAAGATTATGGCTGTTTGCAAACATGACTTTAGCAATTCTCCTGAATCACGAATACCCCAAGCTCATGGTAAAAAAGTTCATCATCAATCCTCATTATCAATCCCAAATTCTGTCATAGCCTATCCAGTTTCAGGGTTTTTTATGTCTTTAGCTCTGAATGTAGTAAAGCTTGTGATCACCTTGGTGACTGGTGGATGGCACATGCTAAAGTTCATTAGATATAAAAGCTTAGATCATGACAACACACTGATGCTTTTGCAAGCACCAAATAAATAGTCAATCATAAAAAATAAAACATTTAAAGTTATGTGTATTTTGGGGCTGTTGTTTAGTCTACTGGCAAGTGGGCACATACTGACACCTACTGCCTACTGTGTCCTCACAAACTTTCAGGCTCTATATAGCGCCAACTAAAGGAATTGTTGCCAATGCTGCAAAAAGAGTTAAAATATCTCTGTCTTGCCCAAATTTACTACTTAAAATAAGTTTTAAACAGTTGCAGAGCAGCCTATTGCAAGTATCAGGAAAATACTAAGTAAACCTTATAAGAAATACAAAACTTATTAAAACAATAGCAGACAAATAAAAATGACACATTGTTGCTATCAAAACCATTTATTAATTTATGTTTTAATATTAATGTTGATTTAGGTAGTTTTAGCACGATTTGATGATCTTCCTTTTTTTTCCCTGTAAGATAGAACATAGAACTGTTAGGAGAGGCTTCTCAAGTTTTACCTTCAGAACATCCATATTTACCCGTTTATTCATTATAAGGAGACAAAAATATCAACAACAAAAAAATTAATGTTTGCACATAGCAAAACCTTAAACTGGTCAGCAATTACATCAGTAATATTCATTTCGCAGGTTACGTTTAGCTACACTGTTTTAACACATAAATGTAAGTGCGTGTAATGCTGAACTCACTGGATATGCAACATGGCGTTCTGAACCCATAGATCATCAGGGTTGGCACAGACCTGTCTGTTCTTCACCGTAGTAAAACTACAGGAGAGAGAATGTTCTAGATTAAATACTGCAGATATTACTAATTCTAATCTAAGACAAAACCTGTGTTGTTCCTCACATGACAGCCTCTAAATTGCAGGTCATGGTGGCGTCCTGCCGGGTGAAGTCTTTCAGTCGGAGGACAGGAAAAGGCTGTGATGAATACTTGGTACAGCACCTCACCGGACCTTAACACATGACAAATCCTCAGGTCATATACTTCAATGACACTTACATTATTAACTATCCGCATTTGTTTAATTTTATTTATAAATCATATTTAAAAAATGTATTAATTGAAATAGTTTAGAATCAGTATGAGTCTGTTCATTGTGAAAGCAATTAAATGTATTCAATTAAGTATGAACATGATTAAACTATAGATGTTACATTAGTTCAAATGTTTTAATCAGTAATATTCAATTTGCCACTGAATTAAGACATAAACCCATCATATCACGCAAAATGTCTGATTATTAAGCATGGCAGCATCTCAGCTATATGACGAATGTGATCGTCCCAATCTTAAATGTATTAAAATGCACGTGGTCACATGTCAAGAGCAGCCTTGGGAATCCAAAGCACTGAGAATTACTTGAAACCAAAGAGACTGTCTGAAAAAAAAAAAAAATCAGTTTTACTTACTGCTTTGACTCAAGCTGACCCAGACACACAGCAACAGCAGCAGCACAGATGACGTCAGGACGAGTCTGCTCATCATGGGAGGGAAACAAGACACTTACAGGCGATGAAAGAAAAATGAAATTGATCAAAAGTATTCAACAAGTTGAGGATAGTTGTGCGGACAGCAGCAGAAGTGTTGATGGTGATGATGAAGATGAAGTAGAGCTCTCCTGGTCCACATTATCTGCCATCCCCAAAAGCTACATATATAGCTGTACATGAGGGGAATTTGTGGACCACGCAGCAGCGTCACTGAGTGGTGGAAGACTGGGGGAAAATCAAGGTGTCTCGAGTTAAATATTAGTAGGTCAGCTAAATCTGTCACATTTTGTGATACTATCACAAGTTTGTAACCACTGAAATTACTGGTTTAGACACAAAACATCATTAGTGCTGGTAAATATCATTCAAAAAATGTAAGGGATGCAAAACAAACTGCAGATGCAAAAAGAAAAAAGAAATAGTGAAAATGGAGATACTATTTTAAGAATAGATTATATCTTAAAAATAATAATAAAAAAGTAAGATAAAGTTAAAAAGTGTACCTATAGGTAAACATGTACAGTAGATGGATGCTTTTCCTCAACATGAAGACTTTACATTAAAATGTACAGTATGTATACTGTATGAGTTGTATATTTTAGGTGTCATTTAAATAAATAAAAAAATTAAAACTGAGAAGATCCTAAAACAAATTCTGATTTAATTATTATACAAGAATGCTAAAAATGTACCCAAATAATATATAAATGTTTATGTAGTGAAAAAGAAAAAGTAAGTGTAAAATTAATATATTTATATATATACTGTATAAACACATACAGGTATTGAAAACATGTTCTTCTATTTTAAGTCACATTGGACAAAAGCACTTTCTGAATGCATACATGTTAATAAAAAAATGTCTTTGAATCTCCTTGGTAATTTATATGTTTAATGTAACCAATGTCATCTAGAAGTCATAAAAAATCATTAAAATTATAATTTTGACTTATTAAAAAAATTATATATATATTTAATGGAAATTAGGTAGAACACTGTAGAAAAAAAATTGTATTATTTTATTGAATTCTAATTATTTACATTATTAGCATTTATATTTGGTATTAGGCCAAAATGCAACACTTTAAAATACAAACAAATAAAAGTGATGTCTATAAAAAGTGCAGATCTTTGCATATGACTTCATCACATCTGCAGTGTCTGAACTCCTTTTCCATTTTATTCTAGACAAAGTAATGCAAATGTTCATTAAACATTAAACACTGAGCACAGCTAAGACAGTTTTTCAACAACTATTTTCCATTTGAAGTGAGCTCTTTTGCATTTTTTCCAAGATATGGAATCTGTGAATAATAGTAATGCCTGTGATAGAGGATGAGTTACTTGAGTTAAATATAATTTCTATGCATACATTTTCACGACAAAATAATTGTAATAATAGCATCAAGTCAAACATTTCGACTAACATCCAACAGTCAAAGGCATCCACCTTTCCTGGAAATCAAACACTCTTCAAGATTCTCTTATCACAGCTACAGACCAGATCACAGCCTTTGATGGGAAAATAAATATTATATTTGGCCTGATATGACTTAAACCATACTCTAATTCTAGTCCAGACACTTCCCCCATTTTAAAAGATCATAAGTGTATTTCATAGAAATTAAACTCGAAATGTCACAACACCTCTCTATACCTGGAGGTGTAAATGAAAGAATGTGAAAATGTTTCAGTAAAACCAACACAGAGAGCTCTGCTTTTAAGAAACATTAAAACAGATGTCTAAAGTCCCGCAGAAAGACTAAAGCAAAGGCTGTGGGTTTGAAGGGAAGTGATTCATTGCTAGATGAGCCACTGTAAGGCTCTGTTCTCACTCTTATGACCTATTTCACCCTTTGATTTTAGGACTTGAGTTACATAAACATTATGACCTAAAAAAATACATAATTCTACACCCCCACAAGAAACCACATGTTAGCGTGTGGAAATGAGGACGCTGCGGAGCATGTGAGTATAGTTCAGAATTATCCATTCGTGTGCAGTTTTATCTATCAAAGATGTTATATAATCATAAAAAAACAAAACAAACAATTGCATTCATTAACTTCATAATAATGCATTCATTCTATTATCAAAAGGTTAAGGTTTGTGGACATTCCCACTTCCTGGTTTCAAAAGTTCCATGTCAAATGCACTGTGTCGCTCTTTATCAATCATTATCTGAACTGGTCATTCCAAGCGGTTTTAGAGTATGTAAAATATTCCATGTGTGGCAGTGACTTTGAGAACAAATTTAAATATTGGTCAATGACACTTTAAATAGTGAAGGTTTTTATTCAACAGTAATTTTAAAGGAATAGATCACCAAAAAAAAAAAAAAAAAAGAAATGCTGAAAATTATATTTTCAGGCCATCCATGATGAAAATGGGTTTATTTCTGTATAAGAACAGTTTTGGGGTAATTTACCATTACATCATTTGCTTATCAATGGATCCTAAAGTAGTCCAGTCCATTAATGTCTTGTGAAGTAAAGAAAAAAAAACTATGTTTTTGTAATAAACTAATCCATCATTCAGACATTATAACTTTAAACTGTTGCTTCTGGCCAAAATGCAAATTCATAACAAATTAAACACTCATCAGATTAACATTTTTTGGTGAATTATTCCTTTTGAAACCTCTAATATATATATATATATATTCACCAGAAGATCCTAATAAAAAAGTTCACCACATTTTATTTCAGCATAGTTGTAAATTTTTGTGTGGGTTGAAAATATTTTAAAAGTGAATCAGCAAATAACATAATATAACATAAATTATTCCTAATGTGATAGTCACAGTACACTGCATGGGTGCAGTAAGCTTACTTGTAAAGAATAAAATCTGAATGTGTTTGTATCCATACTGAGCATGGAGATAATTGTTAGTTTATTTGAACACTTGTCTTTTCATAAAAAAATTAAAAAAACATAAAAAAAAAAACCTGGCTATGAGTTCTATACTAGACTAACTGAGACTTCATGGCACTTGTATACTGTTGTTTTTCTCTTGTTGATCTGACTGCTTCTATTGTTCTCATTTGTAAAAATGATCAACTGCTAAATGATTAAATGTAAATGAAAGATTAATATAATATAATATAATATAATATAATATAATATAATATAATATAATATAATATAATATAATATAATATAATATAATATAATATAATATAATATAATATAATATAATATAGACAAAAGTAATGACAGCAGAGTCATAGTATCAGATGTAGTAAACTGTCACACACCCTTTGGCATTTTCAGTGATGTAATTTTATATTGCATAATATAAAGCTATGTTACAACATACTTTCAGTCCTGGATTTTTTTTTTTTCGTTGTTGTTTTTTTTTGTTCTAGTGGCCTTCAAGTTGTCCTCCTGGAGTTTCCTACATTGTTTCTATCAATTGCCAGTAGGAAACATGTCAGATATGTTTTTGGTTCACTCTCTCTTTCAGGGAAGTAAACATTAAAAGTCTGTGTTCTGTGCTTTCCCTGTGGTTGATTTTTCCTTTGTGTTCTTCCTTGTTGCACCTGTTTGATAGACAGGCCAGATAAGATCTCATTGTGGCTCATTTTTTTTTGGACACATGTACTTCTGTATACGTATGTGTGGAAAATCCTGTATCTGTATGTCCAACCCTTTAAATAGAGATACAGTGTCTCAAACTGGCACATTTCTCATCTGACTTGCTCTGAGACGCTCACACACACAGACAGAGACAATGACTCGCATTTCAGCTACAGTGATCGTGCTGCTGGTTGCAGCTCTCAGCGTACTCTGTGCAGATGCTTCTGCTTTGTGTAAGTACATTTCTTTAATTGTTTCTAGAACTGGAGCTATTTGCACTGTCGCAGATTAATTATTAAGTTTTACAAATTCACTGAGAAAACGGTTTTGTTTCTTAGTTTTTAAAATCTGAAGTTCGTGATGTGAAGATAGTTTTGTAATGATTAAATGATGTTACAAAATCTAAACTATTATTGTTGTGTTTACAGCATGTTGTAGGAAGTATACGAAAGGAAAGATACCAATGGCAATTATTAAAGGATTTTCCATTCAGACCATGATGAGAAACTGCCACATTGATGCTGTCATGTAAGTATAAGATGCTTTCTACATAAGGTGCTTTTTGTATTGACTGACTATATGCATAAAAACTGATTCCTAGAGAAAACCCTAACCAAAAGATGCTGTTTACCTCACAGATTACACACAAAAGGAGGCAGGAACATTTGCACAGACCCCTCCAAACGCTGGGTGATGGACATTATCCGTAAGCTGAGGTAAGCTTGCAGATGTGTGATTCCTGTAAATAAATAAAACAAATGAACATTAACAAACACAGTACTGAAAAGCTAAAGCTAATGATTTCTGTTTTTCTGATTTCTCTTTTTTAGGGAGAGAGTGCAAGTCATCAGCAGAAAACATTCAAAAGACTAACTTTACAACTTCTGTGGTTAAACAGATGTTACTACAAGAAAAATTCTTTATGGAGGAGGATCTATTTCTTTTTGAAATGTACATATTTACTCTGCATATTTTTATATGCGTGTCATTTTAAATTGTGTTGCTATTCAATTAAACTGCATTCAAATGAATTTTCTATGTAAAGAGAAAACCTGCCTTTTGCATTTAATTGATGTTCTTATACCTCAATGAAACTGTACAAAATAATAATAATATTAATAAATATATCTTTACATTCTCTATATGAATGATTGTCAGAGTCTTTGTACTACTATTTATTGTTTTAAATATGCAAATGACACAACTATTCTTGACTATCAACATTCCATAACATATTTTAGCACATGGAATGATGAAAATTTTTTGATTTCTTAACATTTCAAAGACTAAAGAACTGGTTTTAAGGTCCTCCAAACACAGATCCATCCCAGTACTGACATTAACGGGGAGATGGTTGAAAGAGTGGAGTATTTTATACACCTTGGCATCACATTGGATGATCATCTCAGTTTTAATCAGCATATCTTAGGTATCTATAAAGGCTGTCAACAGAGACTTACAGTTTTCCGTAAAATTAGCAGCTGTCTGTTCAGCCTCGTCTTCTTCTTCTTTTTTTATTATTTAGCCTGTTCTTGTGTGGTGCCATTTGTTTTTTTTTGGTGTGTGTTTTTTTCATATACTTACAGCTGTTAACAAGAACAAACTTTTAAGATACCTAATTTGGCAAGTACAATTATTGGTATTCCTACTCCAAAGTAATTCGGAGTGTGTTACTTCAACTATTTGGAAAGTACATATAATCCTAAATAACCCAGATCACCTTCTCCATCTGTATTTTATATTTCTCTCATCTGGCCGTAGGTATACACCACCTATGTGTAGGAGGACTAACTTTAGTAAGAGTGTTGTTCCTACAGCAAAACATGCTTTAAACACATGTTAGTAGGAAATTATTTTGTGTGTGTGTGTGTGTGTGTGTGTGTGTGACTGTATTGTGGCAAGTTTGTATGCTCTTGTAAGGTACTTGTCTTTGTGTTGTATACCTTCTGTGAAATACACACACACACACACACACACACACACACACACACACACACACACACACACACATATATACTGTATATAATACTGGGTTGGACTAACCCAACTATTGGGTCAAAAATTAAATGTATACACACACACACACAATTAACTTCACAAATTGTAATGTAGAAATATGAACTTTCTGTAAGGCTGCTTTGAAACATACCTGAAAACCAATTATCAAATTTTTGGGAATATAAAATTAATCACTTTTTGGGAAACAATCAATTACATGTAGCAAAAGGAGCACACACACACACACACACACACACACACACACATATATATATATATATATATAATGTTACAAATAATTATTATAGAATACACACACACATACAGTACGATTAGTTTTAGGACAATATCTAACAAAATAAATGCAAGTTAGAAGATGTAGCTATATTTTTTGGCTCAATGATAGATTCACACAAAGTGCATAGACTGACATAGCAGAGAAATTCCAGGATTGGATCAAAACAAGGTGTGTTCAATAATTTGCTTTGATCGGGCAAAGAAAGAGCGAGAGCTTAAAAAGCTTTGGGACAAAAGTTCTCCATACATCTGCTTCAGCTCTGGGAAATAACCTAACTGATGTCATCTAAGAGGAAGCGTCGGAATGCAGGGTAACGTGTCAGACAAACCTTGAAAGATAATCTGTCAAATGAAAACTGACACATGCATTTTTGTTCTTTCGTGTGAGGAACTTGATCTAATAATTAACCCGCCCTCCGCAGCGCCACACTGTCCGTCACCGCGGTCTGAGACAGCACAGCAGCCGCAGGCCGGCGATCTCAGACCGGATGGGAGGGTGCACTTATTAAACAGGCCTAGGTGTGGAGTTGGTTAGGCATTCGTTATGGCAAAGTTTATGGTTGTAGTTTTAATTTAGGCTTTGGGTTTTATAGGGCCGTACTGAAGAAAAAATATGAAATGCTTAGGAGATCCACACGGTGTCGCCCTCTTCTATATTTCATTGATTTAAACCAGCGATTGCAGCCCGAGATTACTAATAACAAGAACAACAGTTTTTACTTTGTACTCTCCTTGGCCAGAATCAGAACTGCAAACTTTCTTTCTTTCTCAGTAGAACGAGCATAAATAGATACAAGGTGCTCAAAATTATATCCTTAATAAACATATCCGGATCTTTTCTTAATTTTATTTTTTTATAATAACAATAAATAAATAAATAAAATAAGAAGGAAGAAAGACATAATTCCTTGCAAAATGACCGGAGTAAATCATACCGTTTGTTTTTAATAACTAAACAGGTGCAGGCAAATTAAAGGGATAGTTCACCAACAAATAAAAATGTAGTCATCTTTTGTATTCATCCTCGTGTTGATCTAAACCCTAATGATTTTTATTTCTTCAGTGGAACCCAAACCTTTCAGAAGGATATGATGCAACACTCACTCTGTATGAGAGGATATTCCCATATTTAGGCTAGAATTAAAAACATTTTGAAGTTGCATTCTGATCTAGGCCTTCCAAACATTTCAAATTATTTTAATGGAATAATCTTCCAAATACACACTTTTCACGAGTAGCCTATATCTTTAGATTTTTGTTAATTAATTTCAAGAACACATTATATATTCTTTTATGGTCCACTTTCTGTTTTACATCTTCCCCAAAATGAATTTTTGGCTGCTTCTAGGGACGTTTTTTAAGCTATTTTGTCCTCTCAATTACAACCACACACTTCCTGCAGCTGAGTGGTTTAATCACCAGCGACGCTCTCCAGTCAAGCCATGACTGGCAGTGACATCATTGCCTCGCTCCTCTCTGCACTGCTGCACACACAGAGGACTTCCTGCTGAATAATGGAGAAACACACACATTCCTAAACACCCATACACACAAACAGGAACTTCGGCGAAAAAAAAAGCTCCACTGCCCAGATCTAATCTTTCCTTTTACGCAATTGCAAGCTGAACGGCAAACTTCCCCCAGCACATGAACTCACACACGTATGAATGTCTAATTTCTGTTCATATTAGCCAAAGCTTTTTAGAGCTAAGATCTCCATTTCAGAGTTTCTGTGAAGAAATCTTGGGTCATGCACTGTGACTAAATCCTATTGCAAAACATGAAATGGTGCCTAAAGAATCCACTAGCAGTGAGAATAACTCAGACAGACAGTGTCATTCTGCATTAGCTATGTTTGATTATTTCATCATCTGCAGCTCCAGGCTAGGAGGTCTGATCCTGGTGCAGAGGATCTGACGAACGCTGTGGCCCTGCGTTCTCACAGAGCTGCACAAGAAACTAACTCATTTAGGGCTTGAAAAGAACCGAAAAATCCTAATTGCTAAGTCGATTGGTTACTATGGCACATAGGACATAGCATCTTTATCTTCACAGCATTGTGAAATATTTCTGTAAAAAATATTTTATAAATCTTTTCTGTGCATTGTGCTCTGTGGGTTATAAACTTATAAAATTACAAAACCAAATCAGAGCATAATTCTCAGGGAATTCTTTGAGTTCACTCAACTTATTTTAAGAATGGACCACTCTCAGATTTACACAAAGGGAATATTGCTGCTCATCCTAAAAGTTAAGTCAATCATTGCCCTCAATTTTTTAGGGGTAAGGTTCAGGTTGGGGCCTAAAACAAACATTGTTTTCAACCAATACCATACTTACAGTAATGACTAACACATTAAGTTTACATACTGTTGTATTTAAATGGTACTTAAATACAATATTATAGCACTATTATAATATATGTTCAACAATGAAAGTATCATACAAGATTACAAGAATACCAAAAAAACAAAAAACAAACTACAATCTAGAAGGAGATTTTTTGCACATTCATGAGCAATGTCTAGTTGAATTAATGTGGGCGGTAGGCTTCAACAACATCATATACCATCAATTAATAATTTCAGTGCTCAATATGTTTTTGAAAATCAGTTCCCCTATGGAGAAAATGTATGTGATTTCCACTTCCAGGTCCCACTGCTCTCAATTGGACAGACATTATGTCACCTGATTAATATTCATGAGCCAAGCTGATAAGATTTATATTGCATTAACCTCACCCACTTTTCAGAGTTTAGATGTATGCTCGATTGCTAAAATGATTCTTGGTGTTGACAGAAATGTTGTACTTTGGTAAAATCATATTTCGCATGCCGCTCCCTGCCGTTAGTCGTGTACAAGCACTGGTTTTAAAAAGAGATTCTTCTCCACAACAAGACGACAAGACAACAAACTCTCAAAATCAGGACAGAGACGCAATGCACCACTGAGATTTTATTATGCAGACATTTTATTCAGATAATGTTCCACCGAGAACATGGAAGAATGAAAGGTAGTCAAAGAAAGAGACACAAAAGCAGACGGAAATAGACAATGACTGTGTTGTTGTGTTTCGGTATCTGGAGATTTTAAGACTGAAGCTTTTTCTTTGATGTCTACAACGGAGACGCATATGTATCTCATGTACATAGACTAAAAAGGTTGCACAAACGCCAGCTAACACCAAACAGACACACAGCTGACAGAGAGGACACAGTATTCAGCAGCAAGTGCCATTTTAGGCTCATTTCAGGCTGCAGTATATAATTTGAGAGACAAAACAGTCAAATGAGAAGAACATCTAAATGATTACACATTCATCCTCCATTTCCTTCTATCCGCTCCATACACACACACACACACGCATATACACACAACCACCAATTAGATGCAGGAGGAAGGAGTCAGCACGGCTGCTTCTATTTGCGTCTTCCTTGAAGAACTCCAGATCCGTGAGGATGAAAGCGGGAGAAGAAAGGAATAGAAAAGCTGATCTCCGCTGAACTGGCGTAGAGTGTGATGTACGCTGGCATGACAGGCTGGAATCTGGGCCATAGTTACATTCATTGTTCAGAGAGCTGTTACAAAATTAAACCCACCGACAGCAATGAATGTTGATTATGACCTTTGTAGAAACTAACTCATTTGTAGAGGTGGGCGTGTCCTGGTTAAAGAGGGCGTGGCCTCAGGGCACAGTCAACGGTCGATGGTTTTTCAATGTCAAAAACTCACCGACAGCGTTGAATGTTCAACAAGACCAGCAAGAGGGTGCGAAAGACCCAAATATTTCATTCAAAACCTTGTCACGTGGGTTTCTGCGTCCTCAGAAACTTCAAGAAGAACCGTCACCATGCTGAGCCAAGTGTCTGCTAGAAGATAAAATGAGAATATGATTATTATTTGATTAAAAAGATGTTGGTGGCTCCAGGATAACTTATGTGGATAAAATCAAATCAAATAAAAAAAAATTAAAGTCAGATATTGATTAAAAGCAACAAAAGACATTTATAATGCTGCAAAAGACTTCTGTATCAAATAAACGCTGTTCTTTTTAATTTATTCATCAAAGAATCCTAAAAAAAACACGACAGTTTCCACAAAATATAATGCTGCACAACTTGTTAACATTGATAATATGAATTATTACTTGAACTAAATCAGGTTATTAATAATTTTAATAATTGTATTTATTATTATTTTTAAAGGATCATGTGACATTGAAAACAAGAGTAATGGCTGCTGAAAATTCAGTTTGCCATTTCAGGAATAAATTACACTTTAAAATATACTGAAATATAAAGCAGTTATTGTACTAATTAATTGTACTAATATTTCACAATGTTACAGACTATTTACTGATTGATTATTTGTTTGTTGTACCTTGCACACCTTTTCCTAATAAAAGCCATAACTAAAAACTAGACAAGATTAAGCTCCTGTCAAAAATCATAAATAGAATATAAATGTGCAATCATATTCATATCGCTCTAAAATCCTAATAAAACTCTAGAGGAACAACTGTTGTAGTGGACCTTCTTACACAAAACCAGAATCCATAGAGAAAATACTGTGCAAGTCAAATAAAATCTCATCATAAAAGAATAAAAAGTGATGTTCTGGAAATAATATCATTGCAGATGGCATTCCTTTATAATTTCATTATTTTCTTTATTTCATACAAATATTAGTTTACCTCTCGCACACACATTCTCTTTCTTTTCAGACAAAAGGTGGTGATCTGATTTGCACTAAAACCAAACTCTTCAACTAAATCGCTCTACCATTTCGAACACAATGGACGATGAATTCACACACACCGCACCATCTCTTCAGACGACCATGGGGGGTGGAAGGGTTTCCTATGGCAACAGTGGTGTGAGGGAGGGATGTGATAATCCGGGGGGATTGTGGGTAGAGTGGATGTCTGTGTTCAGGGGGTCCCCTGTGAATCCAGATACTCAGCATTACATTATCACGAGACAGAACACATGCAGACTTTATACTAGCCCAAATTAAAGGACAGAGCAAACAGTGCTTCGGTGGTGTTCTCATGCACTTTTTGGATATTATTAGTTATTTAGCAGGATATTTGCATTAATTTCATACATTTGCGTGATCGGTGAGTACCCAGTAATATAGAATATACAGTAGCATGCAAACACATATAATGCAACGCCATGCAATTAAAGTGTTCCATACAAATTTTTCACTCAGGGTGTTCATGAAAATCCTTGCCTTTCTCAGTCTTTTTTATATCCAGAATATACCTGGTTAGTATAAAAAAATTGTTTAGATCAATTCATTTTAGTTAATCAGTTTACTTATTCTGTTTAAAAATGATTTACTGATTGCTAAATAGTACTAAGATTGTCTGATTCATATAATTGAGTCGATTAGTGATTCAAGTTATGTTTATACAGGTGTTTTGACAGGTTTTGGCCTTTTAAATTTAAGTCATATATATATATATATATATATATATATATATATTTATTTATTTATTTATTTTTATTTTTTTGTGCTCAGTTCATTTTAGTTCGTTTTTCTGTTTTAAAATACGATTCACTGATTATTATTAATATTTAGTGCTGGAATCCCTGATTCATTTTAGTGGACCATTTAGTAACCACCTTTACAAAAACATTCCTTATTTGTCATAAGAATACTTAGGGTGGTATGAAGTGGTCCAATTTGGTAAAGACAGAAAGAGAAAGAATGTGCCTCCCTAAATACACATTTGTCTAATATATAGTCCATAATTGCTTTCAGACGTGGTGGTCTGATCTTAACGTGGACTATAAATGTGGCCTCTTTCAGTGCATCTCCTTGTGGTCTTCCACAGAATTTGGGAAGAAGTGGGGGGTTGGGAGGGGGCCCCGTTTAGCTCTTAAAATACCGTGTATCAAGCTGTGGTCGGGCAGCTTGTCTATCAGCGCTGATTACACATCGCTGCTGCTGCGGACAGGAGGCAATCAGGAACATGTTCACCCCTGATGTGTCTCAGAACGCTTCCGTCCTCTACAGCCACCTGTGGTTTCCACTGCTGTGGACGTGTCTTTAGTGTGAGACACACTGCATCATGATAGATGCAGTGCTGTGGTAGATCAATCGGTCTTAAAACATGATTCACTGATTGATAAGTAGTTCTGCGATGTCTGATTCATTTGAATGAATTGGTCTGTTTGTTCAGTTCAAGCAAATGATTCACTGATAGACGTTGTGTTAGATCTCAATTGGTTTATTGTATTTAACAAAGAAAGGATTGGTTTATGTACAGTTCTTCAAATGAGTTATTGTTGGTTCTGTTTTTTTGTAAATGTATCTTTTCAAGGTTAAAATTCAACAGTCATTATTAGGGTTGCTAAAGATGGTAAAAGTTCTAGAAAATTTCAGAAATATTCCAGAATTTTGGGAAATTTTCCAGGAATTTTTTTGGGATTATTCCAATGATTTTTGGAAAGTTTCCGGAAATTTACAGGAAATTTTCCACCCCTTTGCAACCCTAGTAATTATACAAAAATATTTTACTACAGAATGTCCCGACTGACCGATCAGAATCTAGCATTCCATTGTGATGGCATCTCTCCCCTTCAACGTGTCTATCAATTCTTGCATCTGAGCGCCAGCCTCTTTGTGACAGATCATTAAGGACAAGGCACTCTTTTGAAGCTGCACGGCTGTTTCTGCGAGATGCGCTGCTGGACAATGACGAAATGCCAGACTGTCTGATGGAATGAAAGAGAAGCTTCCCTGAGTTTCCACAGCGATACAATCTCACAGTGCCGCAGGTGACATGAGGTTCAACTTTTAAGCTGGAACTGAGGTAGGGGGATGGAAAACCAGTTAACCCAATCAGTGCTTGATAGCAAACAATGAAAAGAGCAGGAAGTCAGCTCAAATGAAGAGAATTGATTGTATGAATTGCTGTACCTCTTGAAAACATTTTTTTAAATATATATACTATAATATTTCAGTAATATTAAATATATATCATATCCTAAGTAACATTACAATGCTGATTGGTCAATCAAGGTACTGAGCAGTCAGATATTTTTGTATAATGACTGCTAGTCTATGTATCTCAGTTTAGCATTCATTATCCCAAGATTAACTCTTTCAGGCTAATACGAAAACATTTTGTATTGTTTTGGAATCATGACAAACTTTTCAGGGTTTATTTTGACATAACGAAAACTGAATTTTTATCAGCCATTATTCTTATGTTCAGTGTCATGTGATCCTTCAGAAATCATTCTAATATGCTGATTGGGTGTTTAAAGGTCTTCAAACAAAGTTGTTTTGCTTAATGTTTGTGGTAACCAGGATGCATTTTTTTTCCAGGATTCTTTGAATGGAAAGTTCAAAAGAACAGCATTTATTTGAAATGGAAAGATTTTTGTACCAATATGAGTAATGTTACTATCACTTTCAGTCATTTAAAGTATTCAATGTCTTTTAAATATAATACATTTGAATAGTAGTGTGACGGTTTCAGGGGCTTCTAATCACAGGTGTGCCAGCTAGACAGTAAAATGTGTCATATTGTCAAATCCTAGTTATTTAACTTTGAGGAAAACAGTTCAAGTGCTCAGGTTATACGAGTTCATTGCCTCTGAAGCTTGTTATAGTTTGTAGCACAAAAATTTAAACCCCAGTTTAACCTTTGGCCCCTAAAACTTTAGGAATTCAGCCCTAAGTTGCTGATTGCATTGTTCCAATAACTGCCATAGGAGAGAGTGTGTATGCATGCATTAGTGCATGTCTACAAGAGGCACTTTGAGTGAGTTTGGCTCTGCAATCAGCCCGAAAGGCTTTCTACGGGTCACCTGCTTCAAACCTGAACTCAGAGACCGTCTGGGACTTTGACTCTCTCCCCCCAGCAGACACACACACCCAAACACTGATTTGCACGCACACAGCTGTTTTCTACACTGCAGACAAAAGGATGTTTGTCAGGCATGCCTGTGCACAATGTTTCCTATTGTAAAAATCAGTGGCTGGACAACCCACAACCCATTCAATCTCTAGCAAATCACCACTCAGATACTCAGCTTCCTATTAATCACCACAGAGTTCATTCAAAACCCTCACACAGCAACACACAGAGAGAAGTGAGAGGCAGACTAGTGACTAGTACATTTACATACTACCAACTAAACTACAAGGACTACTATAAGGCTTATTTATAATTCACTGGATAAAAAAAATCTGCTCACTTAATGGTAGGGTGGATGATTTCAAAGAGGCTAGCAAGAGCAAGCTACCTCTGAGAGCATAAGATCCCACCCTCCCTGCAAATCCCTCTCCAAAGCCACGCCTCCTCTAAAACACAGACCAGCGTCTAACAAAGTGAAACAATGAGAGATGGTGTTGGTGGAGGGTTGAATGCAATGCTGTCAGATTACCTCATGTCTCATTCACTGGTGAGAAAACATTACAGTAAAAAGGGCATAATATTACAATAATAACACCTTTCTTTAATCATTTGGTCTATAAACGCGTAATGGAACATGTTGATGACGTATCATGTCTACATAAACAAGACACGCGGAGGTATGCAAATAGATACATTTTCAGGAAGGCAGGAAAGCCTATCGTTGTCCTCATACAAAGGGATATGACTGGACAAACATTTTATGGTCCTACACCTTCTACAGATGATATAAATACATTCAGACCACTTGCTATCGGAATGTGAAGAGATTTTCAACCAACATAACAAACATGTTTTTGAACCAAATCACGTAGCCGACTTTTAATAAATAACCATGCAAAGAGTTCATTTCTACAATCAATCGAACACCCTCAATTTAAAGCAACTGTATTTAGGTTTTTAAGTTGAAACATCAGTTTCAAAATCATTCTTGTGCTACACTGACTTCTAATAAGGTAAATGACTTCTGTTTCTTTCCTAAGGTACCCTCGATCCTCTATTTTGGGAGTATAAAAAAATTGTGGATAGCTTTACAGCAGCGACCAATGCATGTGTAAAGCTATCCAATATAATACTGTATATCTGAGACAGTCAATCACTTAACTGTAGGTTGTGGCAAAGATGGAAAAAAATTATATTAATAATAAAAATAGTTATAAAAAATATTTCATATATGTTACATGTTAGTAATTGGAAAGCATGGGCCGTTTTTCCTCTTTCTGTAACCCAAAACTGATAAATGATTGCAAATTGAAACAGCATACACAAAACAACCACAACAACACAAAAAGTTTGTGCTTAGTAAGATTTTTTTTTTTAAATCTCACCAAGGATGCATTTGTTTGACCAAAAATACAGCAGAAATAGTATTACTGTAGAATACTATTGCAGTTTAGAACTGCACAATCGTAATTAATTTATAAAAAAAAAAAATAATATATATATATATATATATATATATATATATATATATTATCAATAATGTCAAAAACAGTTGTTTTGCTTAATATTCTGCTTAAAATAAAGTTTTTTTTCCTAAGAAAAAAGCTCTTTTTTTTTAAAGAATAGAGACTTATGTAACATCATAAATATCTTTACTGTCACATATGATCAATTTAATGCATCCTTGCTGAATAAAAGTATTAACTTAAAAAATCATGCATTATAGCTCTCCTTGAACACAACCACCAATTTAAAAAAACAAACATTAACCAATGAAAACCATAAAACAGTTAAGCAACCCAACTCCAAAACCAACTACCAATCTGAAAGCACCAATTAAACAGCCCCACCTAAAAACATCAATCAATCAAACAAACAGCCTAAACGTAAAACCGTTCGACTCAAAGCGCTGCCCCTTCCTTTCACCCTGAATGCCCCTTTTTTAAAGCCTGTAGGAGTGGCGGGATTCCAGAGTACAGTGAGACTGTTTATGCCACGGATCACAGCAGACAGACATAAAGCTTTCACTCTGCCTCCCTCACATAGCGGCCACTACATTAAAAGGACATAAATCTGTGGGAATGGACTTGCAAGAATGTGTATGAGCATATTAAAGAAAATAAACCTGATGTCAGTCAGAGAAACCAAAGCCCTGCAGATGTGATGAGAGAACAGCTTCTACCTTGCTTTTTTGGAATAGAAATGGTTTTCATCATTCCCTCTTCTCTCATTTTTGATTCACGGCTTATTAGAGGCTGTTCCACTGACGTAACCCATACATGGAAAGCCATTATATATTAATTTTTAAATAAAGTTACAGTCAGGGTTAGCGGGAGGATGTATGGAACCCTTATATGCAAAATAGCTTTGTTTTTCTTGGAACATGCAAACTCCAATAAATCCATTATATGAAGGGCCGGGAGCCAAAACCCAAACAATCATTTATTTAAAATATATCTACAGAATGTCAGCTTTTTGGAAAGTTCATCAATTTACTGTTTTTCTTATTCAACACTGTAGTATTTTATCCTCACAGCTCTTACTTGGAGGTCCAATGAGGACAAGATGTGCGTGTGTTGGAGTTCTTGAAGGCCGACAGTTTATTTCTACGTTGCGACGCGTTTTTGCCAACTCAGCAAAACCCCTGCAGCTTCTGGAGACAGAGTGTGGGTGAGAGGGAGAGCGCAAACCCACAGTCAAACTTCAACGGCTTCTACTGTCCTGCACAGCCTCTGAAAAACAAGCAAGTCACACACTTACATATTCACGCTCGAACTTCTTGGCCCCTGAGCAGCTGAAACACAGCAAAAGGAAAATCACATGGCATCCCCGCCAGACAATATGGTCATAAAAGAGAAAGTGCACAGCTATGGTTGGCTTAAACAAAAGGATGGGGACAGACCGTCGGGCACCAGAGCCACATCCACAAAAGATGAAGCCCTGGATTACAGAGCACTGCAGAAAACCATATGACTGATACAAGACAGCATGTCCCGAAAGAACCTCGTAAAACATACACTCATAATTTTGGCTGTCCAAAATTTTATTTTCTTTAAACCAGAGAAATTATGTTTAGTTGTTTTCTAATTTTATTAAATCAGCAAACATTGCTAAACAATGCATATTTTTCTCCATATAGGACACAAATTAAATTGCAAAAAATCATAAAGTCTTAAAGCTTGTGAAACAAAGCAGGCAACAGAATTGAACAAGAAGGTTTGTTAGCTTATCCAGCTAGTGAATAATCATTACAGATATATGAAATCTGAAGATACCATATCTTCGCCCCATTAATCTCTGTAAACTATGAATATTCAATAAACAACCTCATGCCAGGACATGTCTCACACAGCCTCAGGTGAACTTTCCAGAAGGCAGCAGAAGGTGGAAGCAGGGCTGTCGCAAAACTTCACAATGCCTATGACAAATGGCAACTTCACACACTGTTCAAACAATCACATGTCTTGCTGACAGGAAGTGCAGAACTGCAGGGATGTATGTGGCAACACAAAGAGCTTTAATCTTCCTTACAAAAGAAGGAAACATAGTGTGTGATTTACAAGCCAACAGCACCACACAAGGATTCATCGAATCACAGCGGAGACCCTTGAGTGTAACGGAGCCCATTTAAGTTTAACACTACACTCTTTATTTCCTCTGCTTCTGTTCTTTTCCCTCTTCACCTCTTTTCTCTCTTCTCAACGCCTCTGCAGGAAGTGCACACTGGAGTTTATTTTTGAATCAGACAAAAGGAATGCATGCCATTTCCTGTTCATGCCGTCTCCATATGGACATATGAAGAAATGCATAGGTCTAATAGAAGAGTTTTCCAAGAGGCTGCCATTAAAATCTCATCAGACTCTCAATATCAAACAATACGTTTTTTTTTTTGTCCGCTCTGGAAAACACTGAGAATCAAGCATCCAATAGAAGAGTACAAATTAAAAGACACAAAATGTGAATTTTCAGAGATGCAAAAATGCAGACTATGACGTACTCATGAACAATGGTACATAAAAAAATGAATTGTATTCTTTTAACAAACTTAAAAAAAAAACATCTGAGAGCCTAGTACTATAGTTAAAATGAATGCTACTGATATTCTTTGATTATTCTTAGAATTCTTTGAAGCATCGGAAATAATTTTGGTCCAAAAATAACAAAAAATACGACTTTATTCATCATTGTCTTCTCTTCCGGGTCTGTTGTGAGCGCGTTCAAGTGTAGTGATATCCTATTCGCGAACAATTCATTCAATTTAACCGGTTCTTCTTATAGGAGACGCGAACCGTTTCAAACGATTCAGTTCGATTTGGTGAACTGGTTCAAGAAGAACCGGTTCAATCAAATTATTCGTTTGGAACGACATGAGGGTGAGTTATTAATTACAGAATTTTCATTTTTGGGTGAACTATCCCTTTATCCTACCACATTATTTCATCCTTTCAAAACTACAAGGGAATCTGAGTATGGGTGTGCTCTACAGTAAGAGTCCCAAACTTTGAGTCATTATGTAGTTTTTTTTGTGCTTAAAGCAGCATCTGCTTTGGCATCTGCTGAAACAAGACAAATTGGTGGCTTCTACTAAAGACAAATTGAGAAATCTATAAAAAGAGCATGCTTTAATGAGGAAGAATAAGAAAGAAAGAAAAAAAAGACAATTTACTGTATGCCAAACCGTTGGTTTGAACTGAGACTCAGCCCTGGCAGGTTTTATGTGATCATGTGACAAAGACTTGAGTGCTTACATTATATATATACAATACAAGTGGAATGTCATTCCCATTTAAACAAGCTGGTTCTCTTTATGTGGAAAGGTTATAAAATATGTTTTTCTCTTCACTACATTTGGGGAAAAATGTTTAAAAATTAAGTTGAAAAAATAAGCAAACCACACCACAGTCATTTACATAAAAAATGAATGTAACTAAATATTCAGTTCCGTCATTTAGTCTCTAAGCAGATTAAATGAACAAAACAGCCTCTTTTTCTTTTTCCTTGACATAATCAAAATGAATTAAACTCTCTAACAGTCCTCACTCATTTTTCACACAGAGAGGGGTAACAAGTAAAAAAAGAAATCGAGAGAAAAAAGAGGAAAATGAAATAAGAGAAATGAACGGCTCATTGCTTGTGCATCCTGCAGCAGTAGGGTCCCACACTGTGCCCAGTGGGGTTTACAGCATTATGGGTAATGGGGGGGGGGGTGTTCTAATGGTTTAGACTAGCTGGGAGGTTGTCGTTTGGAAGTGAGAAAAAAAAAAAGAGGAATCGACGCTTTCTGTTTATGCCATAGACACTCAGTAAAACACAGTGTTCTTTAACTGTGTGTGTATGTGGCTGCTCTTCAAAAGGTTCCAACTTATTGAGTCTCCAGATCACAGATTACAGCCAACAATTTTTGGCCATTTGGATGTTTTTATTTTTTTTATCTATTGCATTTCTTTGCTGGAATTGATGTTTTTTCATAATTTCCTAAAGCAGAGGTGTTCTTTTGGGAATCTGCTGTGTAAGATGTCTGTGGTTAAATCCTCAGTCATAAACACACGGCACATTCCACAGTCAGCACCTTGTGAATGTTCTCAAGACAGTGTTTACAACGGCCTTTAATTTGTTTCCAATGAAAATCACAAGTTAAAATCAATTTCACATGTTTCTTTGATGCAGCTCTTAGGAGACATTTGGTGAATAAATGTGAGTTTGTATCAGAAATGGTCTTTAATTAAACATGTTTCCCATGGGTTTTGTGGAAAAGAACCATCAAAAATGTATTATGCATAATTAAGCCTTAAAAAAACATGCCTTAAAAATGTCACATTATTTCATCCCAATTATGATTTGACTGTCAAAGAAGCTATTCACTAGCGAATTGGATGTCTTTAAAGACTGATTGTGTATGTTTTTTTAGACAATTCAAGATCTTAAGTATGAAAATGCATTTGTGAAAATGCACACTTACAATTACCGCCTACATTTCCTAAACTAAAAAGCCTTGCACCGTGTATCTCCAGCCACCATGTGCGAAAGCAGAACGTCACTTGTCAGTAGAAGTGTCACTGAATTTTCAACACTACACTACAAAAAACCTGTGAATGGAAGCTGAAAATGATGACGTTAACAGCTGACAACTTTTAAACTGCCAAGAATTAAAAAGAAAAAAAAAGCAGTAACTACACCAAAACTGGAACTGAGCAGATTGGCTCAAGAGTTTTTTGATTAACTTTGATTTGATATCAATTTTCACATTTGGTTTTCTTTCTAAGCATAATCAAACCAAACCCATCTGTCACAGTCAATCTTCAGACATAACTCTGATTAAATGTGAAGTTATTTTGCCCATGTAGGGGAGTGAAACTGAGTTTGAGGAATTGCTGTGTTTTTCCATATAACATTAAAGGCTCCAAAAGAAGGTTTTTGCTTTGAATGTCATTGAAGAACCATTTTTGGCTCCCCAAAGAAGTGGTTCCTGTACAAAGAGCCAAGTGTGAAGAACATTTTAAAAATCTAAAAAACATTTATTTATTTTTACTATAAAGTAGTTTTTTTGTTTGTTTTTTTGCAATGGAATGGATCTATGAATGTTAAAGGTTCTTCACAGAACCACTGATGCCAACATAGAACCTTTATTTTTAAGAGCATACTGAGATTAAAACCTAGAACTGATATATTTAATTCTTAATCACGGTCTTAAACACACACAGGCCTGCTCTTTGTACAAGTCTTTCAAAGGCAGCAAATTGGGTTCGGATATGTTCCACTCAGATGGCTACTTTAATTCCAATTTAAGCAACAACAAATAGTCCCACATTAAACTCACGCCATTGACTGAGCCAAAGTTGTTACTTAAAAACAAAGACTTTTGAAAGCACACAGGCTATTTACAGTTTTCGAGGAAATCAACTTACGAAAAGCTTAGTTGTCTCTGAACATTAAACTGGTCTAAGAGATGGTATTTTAACACCAAACTCATTTAAAAAAATACATAAAGTATACAATCACACACTAGGACAGGTAGTGGAAATTGAACATAATATCCCATATTTTAACTGTATATAAATGTGTCACTATAGGCAAAACAATGTCGTTTTAGTGCAATTTTTAATAACCAACTGCAGTCATGCTCCAGGGATTGTAAGTTTTCAGGGAAGAATAGAAAGATCGTTAGCATAAATCATTTGCTATGTTAAGGGTTGTTGGTGATGTACTGTAGATGCAGGAACGCTGGTAACGCATTGCCCCACACCACCCAAACGCTCCAGATGGGGACAAAGTTTATGCAGATTGGCTCATTAACCTCACTGTGCTGATCTCTCCACGGTAATGACACACACAGCACGCTGGGGCTTCAATAATCCATCTCAACATCCTCCCCACTCAAAAGATTACAGTGTGGATGCCACATCCCCAGCCCTGGAAATAGCGAAGCCTCTACAAATGTGAGCGCACACACTTAAGCGCACCTAGAAAAAGCGTTAGAACAAAAGCAGCTGGTGTCATATTCCCCCTGAGGTGTTTCTGTTAATTTTAGTTCCTCAGACAGAATGGATGAACATCACTTTGAGGCGAAACCCATTCTGGAATATTTTTCCCAAAACACCACAACCACACATTGAGGTATGTTATCTTTATGTGTGGATTTCGTTGAGACTTGGAATGGGTGTGGCTTCCCTCAAGAAATCCCAAGCGTTTTCCAGATTTTAGAGCTGCCTTGCCGTCTGTGTGTTTGAAAATTATTGTTGAATGGTGACTGCTTTTCACTGTTTGCATCGAATGCCCACATTTACACTGCTGAATATCACACACCTTTGAGAAAAACAAATTCTTTCAGTTTTTACTTTAAAGCAGTCAATGTGCTCAACTCCTGCAAGGGGTTGTGTACTTCTGGGACATTTTAAAAGAGCTGTGCTCAAACTATTGGTTTTTATAATATTGGTAAAGGTAAAAATGTTCACACACCCAATACATTATCCTGTGGACAGCACAAACTGTTGCTCATTATTTGGAAGTCTTTTGTTGTGTCTTATTGCTATACAGAGATACTTTCCCACCAAAACTGTCCCAAACTACAATACATTTGTGTTCAAATGTTTTTGGTCAGTGACTTTTTTTCAGTTTTTGAAACACTTAATTTTTTGAAGGATGCTTACCAAGGCTGCATTTATTTGATCAAAAATACAGTAAAACCAGTAATATTTCAAATAATTACTACAATGTAAAATCACTGTAATCTATTATTCCTTGGATTGCAAAGCCAAATTTCCATCAGTTTTCAGTGTCACATGATTCTTAAAAAACATTCTAATATGCTGAATTGGTCCTCATGTAACATGTCTTATTATTAATACTGAAACCAGTTGTGCTGCTTAACGATTCTCTGATGAATAGACAGTTCAAAAAGACAGCATTTATTTAAAATTGAATACTTTAGATCAATTTAATGCATCCTTGTTGAAAGGAAGTACTCATTTCTATCAAAAAACTAACTTTTTAATGATATTGTTTGTGTCTGAGATGTGCTTTCATCTTATGTCTGACAGCAAAGACAGCATTCTTAACTTCCAAACCTACAATTCCACAAATATGAACCCCTTTTTGAAGAAATGTTAAGACTTGTAGCTTAACACAAAGTATGTAGGGGCCACTTAACATAAAAACATAAAAATATGCTTCCGTCGTATTTTCACTTGATCTGGAGAGAGCAAGAAGTCGTGGCAAACAGTCTGAGAAAGATGTAATGCCAGAAAAATAGAACATATTTAGGTCGAAAAGTATTTATGTAATGTAACTGATGAAATATTGAGAAGACAAGAAATTCAGAGCAGCATTATAGCTGTGTATTTAATTAGGATTTGTAAAAAATGAACAAACTCTATTTGTTCACAAACTAAAAAAAGATTTAGTTTAGAACTAATTTAACTTTTCAGATATATTTCAATTTATTTTAACGTCTCACTCCAAATTTGTGTCCTAAATTTAAACCGTATTTATTATTTACCAATCTAAATCTTTTTTTGAAAGGTTTTTCTTGCATATGTGTGCTTAGGCAGTGTTATTTAAAATATATTAATTAAAATAACCATGTTTGACATTTTGTTTTGTTTTTTAATTCAATGGCATTCATACAATGATATAATGAAATGTTCAAATACTTTCTGAGGCCAGTGTATCTTACCCTGCAGATACACCCGACATTAAAACATTGGATTTATGTGCCTTATCACACGGTGTGTCCCCTATTCATAAAAGAATAGAAGCTTTTTCTGACGCTGTTTGGGCCTGTTTTCTGTGTGTAAGAGAGAGAGAGAGAGACAGAGAATAGAGGAGAGGGTGTTCTCTCCAGACGCCCGTTGCTGTTGATCATTATGTCTGTTTTCAGGTGTCTCTGAGGGTGGCAGAAGGTGGAGATAAACCCGGGAGACAGACAAAGAAGGTGGAGAGAGTGTGTGTGTGGAGGGGGTTCACTTTCCGGTACAGATATAATCACACAGCCTGTAATATATTTAACAGCCGTCTCTCTCGGTCTGTTGCGGCTTTCCGTGACCTTACTTCATCTCACTGCGGACCAGAACGGCAACAAACAGATTTCATATATTGCAATTAGACACATCTGGATCCCGTCAACAGCGCCAGACGGATTTTAGTGATCAACTCGATTCAGTTTTTTTCTGAACACAATCTACTTTTTCTTTTAAAGAGTGACTCGTCTACACAAAACACATCAACTGTTGTAGTTAATAATTAACATTTAGTTTGGAAAAAACTGCAGAGAACAGCGAAACTGAAACCCAGATTAAAGGTAATCATGCACATTTAACTTGTCACTAAGCTAGGTTTATCTTCAGGCCATGTACAAGCATCAATTTTCTGATTTAATCTAATGATTCAGCGGAGAAGATGAGAGTCTGGGCGCTGAGGTGACTCACACCACCGTCTGTGAACAGACCGACATTGGAAAGCAGTCAAACACAAGAGGTCAGATCCAGGTGATCTGGAGCAAACATTTCATTTAGAAATCTAGAAATATCATCTCTGAGCAGACAGGGAGGGTTGTAATACTTTGCGATTTACATCTGCTGGAGCCACAAAGATTGCTGAAAATGGGACAGTGTGTACACCTACAGTTGTGTCCCATTTTATTAGCTTTTTTTTTTTTTATCAAAATGGTTCTAATATGTTTACCACTTAACCAGGTGTACCAGGTTTATGATTAAGAAATTTGATTACCACAATTAATGAATGTGTGAATAATTTAAATGGTCTGTACTTTTGATTGAAGTTCACTCAGGGTAGAACTGCAACAACAGCATTCTTTGTATTAAACATGAATTTATATAGTTAAGGTGTATGCTGTACATTTCTAAACTGCTTTAATTTGTAGCAGTAGGAATACTATATCAAATTTTGAGATACATAGCACAAATATCAGCGAGTTAAACTTATTGAAACAAAATGTGTAGCAACTATTCCCAGTGTAGAAACAATTTTCACTCAGAAATCTTAATATTTCTTCTTATTTCAAATCATGAATATATATATATATATATATATATATATATATATATATATATATATATATATATACATATATTTTTTTTTTTTTTTTTTTTTTTTACGTCATCTCACTAAGTGATGTAGTGAGATGACGTTATTGCAATAAAAGTATTCCATAAATATCCAATTCTAGATGTTTTGGTGTAGTCTAAATAAGAAACATATAAAAGACAGTAATATATAATTAAGTAAGGATCAAGGATAACCCCAGTTTTGATGTTACACCCTCAAGTGGCTTTTAAAGATCTTTGTATCTTTCTATCTGTTGCGAACTGATATCGGCTATTTAACTTTTATAGGCTATATATAATTATCTAGTCATTTCTAACATAGATACATTACATTACATTACTGATAAGTACATTTAATAGGCTACATGAAAAATCTAAAGATACTGCAATATATGTTTAAAACGTCTGACGGAAATGTATCGATCAAACTGCAGATAAAGCACTTCTATTGATAAGTTATTGGTGACAGTTCCTATTTCATGCGCAGCTGCCACCAGCTTTTACCTTTTTATTTTATGAACAAAAAATCTATACATGTGCATTGTGAGAGCAATGTGAAGGCTTACATACCGTCTTTAAAATCTTAAGAAGATATAGAGGAAGCCAGTCCACGTAAGGAGCATTCGCATCGCTTCAGAAATCTCCCCGGATCCTCTAGCAGCTCGGATCTGCGCCGCTCACCGCTGAGTCGATCACTGTAGTTCCACTCGCGCTCTCAGTGATTCCACAAATGGGGCGGGGCTTTGTGTCACATGACAGACTGTAGAACATATGATTGGCCACTGGGATGTAGGTTGCCAAGTGCTCTTGATTGTGATTGGTTGAGTGTAAAAATATTTGACGTTGAGTCCACAGTGTGTTAGAATTTTGTGAAGGGGGGAATAGTGTGGGTGGGTGGGGTCCTTTAGAAAAAAAACTAGGCAAGGCCCATATTTTCTGCGAGTCTGTCAGTGTGGAGCTTTTCATCTTAAGGATGCTTAAAAACGTATATTATTCACGAAAGTGCAGCTATATATAATGATTTTTTTTTTGAGTGCAAAAGACCAGTAACTAATGTAGTTAATCATTCAGGCGTTTTCAAAGAAAAATGTGAGCAAAAATAAAATTATTGACAAGATTTAATGACAAAGATTTTACAATTATTTTTGTCAAAGAATATATTTATATAAAATAATAAATTATTATATATTATTATTAAAATTCCATTGTCTGGATCAACATAGTGAAAAATCTAGAACAAGCATATTTTACATTTAATTTGATCTCTTAGTGCTTTTTTTTTTTTCAATGTGTTTACAATATTACAATAAAATTTGTTGCTTTTTTTTCTCAGCCTGTACAAGTCCTGTTTACCCCACTACCCACAAATTTGAATGAATTGGCTTGGCTAAGAGGAGAACAAGTACTTTTATACCGACTCATTTGTCTTACTTCTGGTCAGGGCGGCAGAAGGATGCATAAAAGCATCCTTTAAACTGTTCCATTGAGGTATGTTTCTGGCCATCATCTGGAACAGATTCAGTTTTAATTGATAATTGGTTCCCCAAGATCTATAAAACAACAAAGAGAAATGAAGAAATGAAAAACATTAAGAGTGCTCCTCCTCTGCACTGTTTCTGCTGAACCGCAGAGCTGTGTGACACATTTCGGTGAATTATTTACAGAAGAAAACTCAAAATAGGATTCAGTCCTCCTTTTGTGAGCAACGAGAGTCACTACTCAAAGCTATCAGGATCAAACAGCTTGTAAAACAGATCTGTAAATCAACTTTCTTTCTTCCATGGAAAAAATAAAGAAGTGAGAAGTCACGTCGAACATATTTATGGCTCAAACTGCCTGGAAAAGAGTGGTCATTTTTACTAAGGAATACTTTCGTTTTCCTTATAAGAAAGTCATGGGTGTTTAAATGTATAAATCAGTAGCTGACTGTTGAACACATGCTATATATTCATTTTTTAAATCTTTAATAGAATTTATCTGAAAAATAAAAAATAATAAAAAAGATTAATTCTTAAATTGTAACTGCACCTTACATTCTGTCCCCATATGCTCATAGAGTTATGAGTAATACTGCACACATTTCTGTCTATCATGGTGTCTGTTGAAACCACATTTTATAAGGATGTGGTAGACAGTGTGAAGGAAAATTAATCTTTCTCCTCTTCGCACACTCACATTCGTGTGCTCAGTAGTAATTTGCAGGGCTGATAAATTCGCTCCTGCTAAAGGATAATCCGTAATGAAAGTGTTGCAGGTTTGTGCAGCAGCGGCTAGTTTCTCTCGTCTCCATGGTGATTTGACATAGACGTTCACATGTGGGTAAAAACATTTCACTGGGATGGTATTCAGTGCTGGAATTTATTGCTAAATTTAGGCAGGACATTTTCACAGTTATCTGCCTGACACCGCAGTCTAGAGACCACATCATGAATTGTTTCATGAGAGAAACTCACATAGCTACTCCTTATTGGCATAAATTCCAAAAGCCATTTCAAAATCGGGAATCAAGAATCTATTTAAGTCTTGTTTCACATCACGTAAATGTGCTAAATATATTCTTACCAGCAGGTTTTGTAAATTACTATTGGATAAATTCTGGTGCTGCTTTGGAAATCAATTTAAATTGGGACGACATGTAATTTTGTAAATGTGTTGATACAAAAACACCATTTGTGTGTGATCAGAATGATTGTTCCACCTTTTGTCACTGTCATCACGTGTGGAAATCTGATCTGCTACACTTGATTACCATGACAACCTGCCAAAGCCAGGGATTCAGTTGTATCGGTGCCAAACGCTAGGGAGAGTGCAAATTTCTGTGTGTGCATTAACAAAACCCTTTCATTTAGCTGTGGTGAAAAACTAAACACAACCAGAACGCATATCAAGAATTGAAAAATTCAAACAGAGTGAGAACAGACTCTGCATCCACCTTATTTTGCATTGCGGAAGTGAGCACATTTTTTTATGAATGTGCAAAACAGCTATATATAAAATAACTACAAGTGCATATTTGCTAGATAAAGTCTTACAGGTGAATTTTGTAAGTTGGCACCAGTTTAAACTGGCGTGATGCGTAATTTTTCTGATTTGAGACCAATACACTGTTGTGTGTGTATGATCATAATGATCAGTATATTCAGAAATTAAAAGTTAAATGATCAAGAACTTGCTTTGTGGTTTATAAAACAAGATGAGAACACAATCTGTATCCATTTTATTTTGCAACATGAAACTATTTGAGCTATTTGTCTTGTATAATGTGCGAATCTTCCAATTTATTCACTACTATATGGAAATAAGTAGAAGAATAACAACGTGCAGCAAATGATTAAAAAAAAATAAAGTGTTAATAAGTGGAAAGTAAAACCAATTTCGGACCTTTCCTAATCCATATATATATGTGGATGGATCATACATTGTGGCAGTGTCTGAAATTGTATTCTGTCTGAGTAGGTACTTACGGTGACCCAGTAGTGTACAACACAACAAAATCAATGCAACACAATGCATCAGATTAATTTTGTTGTGTTGTGCTAATTTCATTGTGTCACGACTTGTTTCCATTGTGTTGTGGAGATTTCATTGTGTTTGTGACTTGTTTCCATTGTGTTATACAATTTTTTTCACAAACTCTTTTTCACTAAATACTATAAAGTAGTGAAGTATGTGATTTTGGATGAAGCCTATTACTATTGACTGCTTTAGGATTTTTTATGTGACTGAGGGGATGGAGGTACTCTCTTGTCAGAATGGCTGGATGATTGCTGATGTGCCTTGAGTGAGGGCAGATGGTTGCTAATTGGAGTGATTAGATCTTAACGAGGGGAGTGGTTCTTAACTAGGCACCCACTGTCTTAGCCAATAACACATTGCTCCAGTCAGCTGCTGATAATGAGCTCTACCAAAATCCCTCAGATATAAACAAAAGGAGCTTAAAGAATAAGAATTTGCATTTTAAATCAGTGTTGCTCTTCTGAGGCTTCCATTCATTGTGAAATAATGAATAATGGTATTAATAATTATTATATATAAAAAAAAATCTGACATTCCCAGAATTCCCTGGAAGACACCTCTTATTTAATGGTAATAATGTGCCTCTTACTGTCATTTCTGTGGTCCTGTACCCTCTGAATGTCAGCTGATCTGGTGTGATCCTGACCTGGGCCAAGCAGTGGTGTGTTGTAAGAACAGTGTGTCTGATACAGAGGGAGATGCTGAGTAACATGTCTGGGTTTCGGGGTGACCGACGGTTACTTATGATGCAGTTATGCAACTGTTCGCTTTGAGCATAAATGGAGGAAGGACATTCTGACCCAACAAGAGGAAGTACTGTGAAACTATATCAGGGCCCTTTTGACAAACAATCTCTCTTCCTCTGATCCAGAATCAGTGCTTTGGTTTGATATTAAACGTTTGTCCAGACAGAACCAGATTTAGCCACAGAACAGCAAATTAACATTTGGGAACCACCACAACTTTCATTTATAACATTCATTCCACTCTCACATGCTCAACCACTGTGGTCAGTTAGCAGCAAAAGCTGTGTCTGGATGATATTATACTGATCATTTCAACGGTATCTATCTATCGTTCGATCATTTGGGGTCAATGGGAATTAATCATTTTATTCAACAAGAATGCATAATATTGATCAAAAGTGACAAAGGCAAGTATAGTGGTACAATAGATTTTGTTCAAGTATGTGCTTTTGAACATTCTTTTTATTGAAAAAATAGTTGAAATAGTAAAAATACAGTTTCCATAAAGATATTAAACAGCAAAAGTTTTCAACATTGATAATAACCAAAAATGTTTCTTGAGTGTCAAAGCAGCATATTAGAAGGATTTCCAAAGGATCATGTGACACTGTAGACTGGAGTACTGGCTGCTGTAAACTCATCTTTGGCATTTGGAATAAGTTACATTTTAAATTATATTTAAAGTAGAAAACAGTAAAATTCTAAATAATATTTCATAATATTTATGTTTTTTACTGTATTTTTTTTTTTTTTTTTTTAATGCAGCCTTGGAGAGCATAAAAGACAACTACCACCATAAATTCAGTAATTCGTATTTCAAAACAATTTTAAATTCACATTTTACTAAATCACATGTTAAATAACTTTGCTTTCCTTTTAATTAATTTCAATTCAAGCCTTACAGGCCCTTTCTTAAAGCCCGTGCAGCTTGACAAAGGTGCTGATAGCAGAATTAGGCAGTGAGCATTACGTTATTCTCTGGGGCGCCGGGCCTGTCGCACTGATGTGAAAGCGCGGAGCGACGCGTGGACAAGATGCAGGCAGTTGGACGGCTGGAGGTCTGCTTTGGGGGTTACTCTGCATTGTTGTTGGCTTGGCCTACATGCTCAGCCAAGCATATTCTCTTACTGCAGACACAAATCTAACATCACTGATGCATCTCTCTGTGCATCATCCTTCTTCTCCATCTCTTTTCACTCGTCCGAATCAACGTCTCATGATTAAGGATGCTGCCAGCAGGCATTATAATGACGATCACGCTCTGGCTAATGCCATGTTGTTGCTGCATAATTGAAGCCTATTTTAAAAATAAATGGCAGTATTGTGCTCATAGCTCTGCCCTGGTCTCAAACACGCATATTAAGTACAGCAAAAATGTTTTTAATATCAGCACTGGTGCATTTCTTCAGCCATCTGAAAAGTTGTTTTTCTTTTTTCACCATTAGCATCTTATTAATATTGGATGTATATCAGGACAGTCATCGTCTGCAACATAATGTGGCCAAAAATATGACAAGCACTTATTTGGCTGCATTTTACTCTAGTCTGTCACTATTTCTCACAACTCCAGATGGACACACAGGTTTTATGAATTGTTTAGCATGTACACATGAACAAATCCTCGTCTTTGCATATTCTTGTTGCGCATATACTTAAACATTTGTCAGTTTTAGAACTTTGGCTCTCATTTTTAGGACGTGTACCTGTCATAACAGTATTCAAAGTATTTTTAACATTAGTTTATCCTGGTACTGAGCCGAGATGTACGAGCCACTGAAATTGATTTCATCTTAAAGTTGAAAAGGTCATAGTGCAGGTATTTAAAAACAGACAACTCAAAAGCAGCTTTAAACAGAGGTTTTGTTTGATTGACAAGGGTTTAGCCAATCAGGATTGAGTGGAGCTATGTTGATTGGTTGTGAACTTGTGACTAATAAGTCTTGACAGCAAGAAAGATGGTAACAGTGTTTGCCATTTTCATTCTGTTCAGTGATATACATATGTTGAGAATCAGACATAACCCACTTGTTTCAACTTTGTCTTTTTTCATCTATTTGCATTGATTATCTGTTTTTGAATAGCCATTTGCATAGATTTTTTACTTTCTAACAGGACTTTAGACTTAGTTCTGTATTCAAAAATCCCTGAATTGCAAGATATAAACTTAGAATTCTGAAAAAAGGTAAGAATTGCAAGAAACAGTCTGAATTTTGAACATGAACTCGGAATTCTGAGGAAAAAAGTCAGAATTGCGTGCAGCAAAATATGAATTGTAAGATATAAACCTGGAATTCTGAGGGGGAAAAAATCAGAATTGAAAGAAACAAAGTCTGAGTTGTGAGATATAAACTTGGAATTCTGAGAAAAAAAGTCAGAATCCCAAGAAAAAAAGTCTGAAATATGATATATTAACTCAAAATTGTGAGATATAAACTCGAAATCGCTAGAAACAAAGTCTGAAAAATTAGATATTAATTCAGAATTGCAATAAACAAAGTCTGAAATATGAGATATAAACTCAGAATTACACGAAACAAAGTCATGTGACACTGGTAACAAAAAGGTTGTGGGTTAGATTCCCAATGAAAACACCAAATGATTTTGTATAAAATGCTCTGTAAAAGTAAAATAAGTCAATAAACATGCTATTGCTTTATACTTTTACGTTTATTAAAATTTGCACATGATTGGTTGAAAATATCTTCACAAAGGTCAGCTACTCAAACGGTATGGGTGTTATGATATTGCAGAGAGAGTTTAGACCGTACAACCATCTATGAATAACAAGGAATGTGAATCAGTTTGCTTGGGTCTATAAATCACGGAGCCTTTGCATGGGTCTCTGTGTTTTATTCCACAGATTTATGGGATATGATTCACATGTCAAAGTTCACAATGTCACCAAACAGAATAGTTTATGTCAAGTATCCCTGTAATCAAATGCTGCTAAAAAAGGACAGCAGCTTGTCAAGTCAAAGCCTTGTGTCAGAGTTTAAGAAGTCATAAGTCCATAACAAATAGATTTGGATGAAGCACGAAAGCTCTAGGACTTAGAATCAAGAATTTTGCTCTCAGTATAATATGTTTAAATACAACATCAGTGTGTCGATACGCCATAATTACAAATTAATTTGTAGGTTTACAAATATTCTAGTGAAGACCTTAAAGGATTATTTAATCAGATTTAAATGAGATTTAGAGTATTGTTTTAAATAAAATAAAACATTCTCCAAGCATCCCTGGCAGATTTCCAGTGAAACAGCCTTTCAGATGTTACTTACACAAGATATAAAGACGCAGATTGAAACATTTTTCATCAGGAGCTCTAAGATATACTCGATTGCTGGGAACTTTTTTTTTTTTAACAAAAAGGCATAATGCAATTTAAATCCAATCCTAAATGCCAGGTGGCCAGTGCAGCGATGCCAGAAACCTTTCTTTCTGACTTCTGTGGTAGTGCAGTACATAATTTGTGTTTTTGGTCATTTTATATTAAAAAAAGTGTACTGTGGTAGCAAAGTAATGTTTGCCACACATGTCTTTTGGACAGCACTACTGTAGCATTAACATTGGTTCTGACAGGGACAATGGAAACAGAAATGTTTTGACTTTACAATCATAAAAACAATATACATATTCAAGAAACCCACTACAAAATGCATTATCTATTAAGATTAATTAAATAGCCTAATATAATATGTAACGGTATTTTATATATTGTTTTGCATTAAGTTGTCTTAAGTTTAATAGATATATCACACACACACACACACACACTCACACGCACACACACACACACTTTTAAATTGTTATTGCAAGGCCTTATGTGTGCACAAATCTGAGTTTTTATATCACATGATTGAAATTACCAATTTTTGAAAATAATAGGAATTAAAGTACTTCCGAGGTCAAAGTTCACATAATGGGAGCAAGTATTCAAGTTAAGTTAAGGTAAGTTAATTTAACTATTTATTCTTTATGTTAAAGATTTTTTGGAGATCTTTAATATGGTAATTTAATTTATTGACTTTTATGGGGAAAAGTTAGCCTAGTTAATCTGTGATCTCTGCTTACTGATTAGCTGAAGGCACCAAAAGATGCTACTGATGCCATGCTGGAAAATGAAACGTTTATGAAAATGTGTCACTTGTTACAGCCCTTGCCTAATTCCTGAAAAAATAAATAAATAAATAAATAAATAAATAAATACATATATATATATATATATATATATATATATATATATATATATATATATATATATATATATATATATATATATATATATATATATATATATATATATATATATATATATATATATATATATATATATATATATATATATATATATATATATATATATATAATAAATACTGACCCAACTTATTTCAAAACTTGAATGTGAATTCACATTTTTCTAGGTTATTAATTCAACCTGACACTAAAGTCTGATATAACCTGAACTTAACTGATTATTGAACACGTAGTTTATCAGATGCTCAGATGCTGGAAAATCAATATCATTTGTCTGGTAATGAGACAACCTCTGCAGTAATGCTGCGTTTGTGTGTTTTGTTTACTCCTGGAACTGTGAAGCCCATGGGGGAGACTGAGAGGTGGGCAAACAGGAAGTGACACGCTTGTGTGCGTGAGCTGTGCCTGTGTGGACTGACCCTAATCACAGCGGACAGTTTGCACTTATATAAGCGGCTCAAAACAGCCAGCAGGCCTGAAGACCATTCTGGAGCAACATATGCATCTTTGTATGTAAGTATACTGCATGTGCGTTTGTGTGCACGTATGCATCTATGTCCACTTTCTTTAATGTATGCACACACAAGTGTCTCTCGCCCTGCTGATGCAAGCAACACTTCATACTGTTTTGATGAACGCATTATTAATTTTTCCACATCTCTGCACCTCACAAAACATCTCGCAGTTAAAGTGCTGATCTCAAATCAGATTTTTCCCCTTTCCTGGCACAATCTCAGTCATGTAAACAGATTCTGGCTCAGCTCTCCTACATATCTGACTATTCCAAGGCAAAAACATATGAAGAAAAATGCTGAGGATGAGAGGCTTTATCAGTGGTGAAAATGCACATATGCAAACAGGAGGATGAGGATTTGCTGTGGTATTTACTGAATACTCGAGTTAACTCTATTCATTGGGGTATAAGTGAGAGTACTGTATGTGTTGGTGTTTGCTGCTGATGGTGGCTTTGCATTGAGACTGGCTTCAGCGTTTTACACAAGTAATTTCATAGCGGACAAACTAAAGTCACAACACCTGAAGCCGGCGTGAAGAATAAACAAAACAATCACATAAACAGCATAGGAGTGTTGTTAATGATCTCATGCATAAATGAAGCTAGAGAAATATATAATTTGACTATAATTATGTGCAGCAGTAACTGAGATGTTGTTAAGAACTCTGTTCAAGTACTGTGTTGCATCTTTTTTGTAAAAAAAAAAAAAAATCCTTAAAAAAAGAAAAATAAATGTGTCAGTTTTCACAAAAATATTAAGCAGCATGACAATATTTTTCATTGTTTTCAACAATGATAATAATAAGAAATTTTTCTTGGGCAATAAATCAGCATATTAGAATGATTTCTGAAGGATCATGTGACACCTAAGATTGGAGTAATGCTGAAAATTCAGATTTGCATTACAAGAATAAATTTTAAACATTTTAAAATACATTCAGTTTTTTTATATTTCACAGTATTGTATTTTTATTCACAATTATTATTATTAAATTTTTCTTAAATAAATGGAGCTTTTATAATTGCAAATACTTTCAAGGTCAAAGTTAAAACAAAGGGAGAAAAGTGTTAAAATGTTTCTGTGAAATATTTTTTGTAGATCAGTAATATAGTGTATTGACTTTGATGTGTTCAATAATGTGCATTCAGAGTAAGGATTTGGTGAACTTTGGTTATTTTTTATTTATTTATTTTTTTGTCATTAACATTTAAAAATCATACAGACCCCAAACATTTGAATGATAATGTAAAACTTGCTTATAACTCAATTTTCCCATTTTGTTTTCTTTATATAATCTTAAATATGATGACTCCTGTGGCTGTCCCATTCATGTTATAGCTCTAGTCTATACTCTAACACTACATTACTCATTGGTGAACTGATAAGCTTATAAGTATACACTGGCTTCAATTATTTCTCTCTTCTATGAAGATAAAGTTCAAATTTCACTTAATCATAAGTGAGAACTCCATGAAATGGAGCAACCTTTGAGCAGAACGATTTTCCTCTGCCTCTTCACTCAGTAGTTATAAAAACACTGCACGTTTCATAGATTATTATTTAGTTTGAGAAAAATATATGAGTGAAGGGAAAATGGGACAGAACTGATGTTGGACAAACCTCTAGTCGGTGTCCAGGGTGATGGAAAGAGCTGATATTAGATGTCAGATACAGCAGTTCAGTTAGTCATGATGGTTGTGGCTCATTGTATGATCATTGTGGCTTTCTTAGATTTTGTCGCAATATGATGCAGTTCCAGAGCGACGCTGAGAATTTGCAAAAGCTGCTCATCCTTCTTCTTTAACAAGCTTTCTGCCTTGCAGGCATGAGACCAAACCCTGTGTCCTGACTCACCCCATCTAACAACAAAATCAATGACTGTTTATGTGTGAGTAAACAGTTTCATTAAACTCAAGTGGCACTTAAATGCACAGTAGATTCAGTCGTTAGGAATGATAATGAATGTTTCTTAAACACGTCCTAAACAATTACAAAAAAACTGAGGCCATACCCACTTCCTGTACGCAGTTTAAATGGGAAACATATGTAACATGAAAACACTTCCACTGATGATTTACAATGCGTACAGGGGCCACATCATGTGTGTGTTTTTTAATCTTTTTTTTTTAATCCATACACCTTTTTTTGGTTGCTCTCTTTGGTTGTCGGTTGTCTGTATGGTCCATTTAGTTAGTGGTCTCAAAGGAATAGTTCACCCTAAATTAAATTTTTATGAAATGTACTCTACCTCAGACCATCCAAGATATAGATGATTTTGTTTCTTCATCTGGACAGATTTGCAGAAATGTAGGATCCTCCACAGTGAATGGGTGCCGTCAGAATGGATGTCCAAACTACTGATAAAATCATCACAATAATCCACAAGCAATTCACAACTTACCGGTCCATCTTGTGAAGTGAAAAGCTGTTTGTAAAAAACTAAACTGTCAAAATGTTTTTTTTTTCTTCAAGCTGAAATACTAAAATTATGCCTAATATTTCTTTCTCCACTAAAACTCTAAATCAATAGAGAAATCTGCACAGATCAAATACTATTCACAAGCAAATGTTGATAGATTTTTATGTGAAAGGACAAATATGTGCGTTTGAATTAACTGGAGCAAGCGTTATTACAGTTTAAAGTTAAAACAAGTTTCTTACAAACACAGAGATGTTCGCTAATAATTCAGATTACTTCTGGATTATTGTGATTTATTTAGCAGCTGTTTGGACTTTCATTCTGATGGCACCCATTCGTTGCACAGGACCCACTGGTGAGCGAATTATGCAATGCTAAATTTCTCTAGCTCTGTTTCAATGAAGAAACACTACTTCTTGAATGGCCTGTGTGTGAGTACAGCTAATTTTCATTATTAGGTGAACTATTCCTTTAAGGTCAAGGCTGCTTGTTTTGAAATAGTCCAGAACAGCTCCATATTCGGTGGGCTTTGCCTCTTACTCTTATCCTTAAATACCAGCTGGGAAAATTATCTTGTGTTATTGTCTTTAGGAATAATTGTATCTACTTCCTCTTTATTACTTCACAGTGAATAAGTCGGCCAAGTTGCTCAATACCACACATTTGTTGTAGCTGAGTAAATGTGAATCGTCATGTGGTAATGTATTCATCCTTGTGTGTCACAGATTTCTCAGTGTTTTGACTTGATTCACACTCCACAAATTTGTGATTAGTTTTTCAGATATTTAGGAATGACGCACTACTGGTTGTTTAGTCATTGTAGTAAATATCAGTTAACAAATTAATGACTTGAGCACAATGCCAATAGACTGACTTCTACAGTAACTGAGAAAAAATTGGATTTCAGTTGATCCAAAGGGGTTTGATATGACTAAATAAACTAATCATTTTTGCTTTTTTTTTACTATAAAGATATGGAATTGTTTAAAAGTATATCAAACTGCTTTATTTTAGAAGAACAATGGAATTTTGAGGACCTGTCGCCAACATTGTTTGTTTCAGAAAATAGTCTGTTCTTGTGTTAGACTATACAGTAGCTGTCATTTCACAGAGTTTATGAAAAGAGCATAGAGATATTCAGGGAAAATGTAGGCCGCATGAAAATGTGCAAGCAGAACTGGAGCAGCACAAATGAAAATAAACACAACAGAACTTTTAATTAGCAAGTGAAAATACATTTACTGTTCATGCATGCAGAAAAAGACTCGACAGAACTCCCAAGGGATGCTCTCTCTTTCTCTTGCAATGTGTGTCATTATTTCTCTTTCTCTTTCATTCTGCATCTCTCTTCATAATCTAATTTGTCTTTCTTTAACTTATTTATTTTTTAAATGGCTAAGAATTGTGTTAAACAAACAGTCCTTACCAAAAATAAAGGAAGTGTTTAAAAAATTGGGTCCCACTTTATATTAGGTGGCCTTAACTACTATGTACTTACCTAAATAAAATAAGTACAATGTACTTACTGTGTTCATATTGTATTGTAAAACACTTTTGCTGCTATTGAGGGTTGGAGGGTTGGAGGTATGGGTAAGTTTAAGGGTGGGTTAAGGTGTAAAGTATGGGTCAACAGTGAAATTATAAATGTAATTACAGAAAATTAAATACAGATGTAATTACATGTCGGTTTTAAAAAAAAAATATAAGTACAATGTAAAAACATGTATGTACACAATAATTACATTGTACTAAATAATTAATTAAAATGTAAGTACATAGTAGTTAAGGCCACTTAATATAAAGTGGGTCCAAAAATTACAACACTTTACATTGCTTTGTTGTTATTGTTGTTGAATATTGTAAATTTAAATCTGCTATCATTATACCCATTACATTCTTAGTAGTTGTCATTACAAGATTTTTAAAGGGACAGTCCACCCAAAAATGAAAATTGCTGTAGTCATTTACTCTCATGTTGTTCCAAAATGGTATGTCTTTTTTTTTCTTCGGTGGAACATAAAAGAAAGGAAACTGACAGTCAACTGGCTCCAAAGATGTTTAGTTCCCAACATTCTTCAAATATCATCTTTTGTGTCCAGCAGAAGAAAGAAATGCTTAGAACCCTGGAACAATATGAAGTGAAGACAGAATTTTTATTTTGAGTTGTCATCTTAAAAAGAATTATATTCAAACATTTTCTGTTTATTTAGTCGGTTTTAGATTATTCTGCATACTGTACTTCATATCATGTTTTCTCTGAGAAACATGCAAGTAATGGGGAGCAAAGTGCTTATCTTAATTTTAACCATATTTATTATTCATACCTCAGTGCATGCCAGGAAGAGTGAAAATGAGCTGGAAACATAAAAAGTCCATTTGATTACTTCAGTTGAAAGTATATTGTAATAGAAAAGCTGAATCGGGGTCCTGGACATTTTAAGTTACAAATTCAAGATGGTGGGGTTCAGAGAAGATGTTGAAGTATGGTGGAATCTCCCATTGTTTCACAACAAATTCACAAAACAAGCCAGATCCAGTGCGGTTTCTGTGTCACTGCTGCACAGTCACAATGTTAAAGAGAAGATAAACGCAGGGCATATGGTCCAGACTCCCCTCTGGATTTTATTCAGATAAATACAGGTTTGCGCTGGCAGTGGGGGAAGCACAGGCCAGCGTGACCCCACCCTCTAACTACAGCCTTGAGCTCTGTGTGTTAAAAATACCCCACAGTGACCCAAGCACAAGAGTGATCCCGTCTGCCATTCTCTCTCCGTCTCCTCCCTGTACTTTCTGCACATAACTGCAATCTGGGGTTAGTTTGTCTACCATTCTATCTATCTATCTATCTATCTATCTATCTATCTATCTATCTATCTATCTATCTATCTATCTATCTATCTATCTATCTATCTATCTATCTATCTGTCTATCTATCTATCTATCTATCTATCTATCTATCTATTCATTGACTTTATTTTTCTTGACAACTGACCATCTTTCTCTCTAAACTCTCATTACTGTAATACGCTTAAATTATAAAATACTTTTACTCAGCAAGGATTAAATTGAAAAGGTGACAGTAAAAATTAAAAAAATTAAAAATACAGATGTTGTTCCTTTAAATGTTCTGTTCATCAAGGAATCTTGAAAAAAAATTGAACAAAAATTCCAACACCAATATTTATTGGTACATCTGTTTTTAGCATCATCAAATAATGAGAGATATTTTGTTTGATAGTTATTTTAAATTATAATAAAATTTCATAAGATTACTGTTTTTACTGTATTTTTGATAAATACAAAAACATAAACAAAAATCTTACCAACCACAAACTTCTGAATGGCAATGTATCTTTGTTTTAGTATTAATAAAAACTGAAAAATAATCACAATGCAATTTCTTATTTCATTCTTGAATGGTTTTATGGTAAAATATGAGTTTGTAAAAAAAAAGTGTTTGTGTATATCAAAATGTAAATGTACTGTATTCCACAAAACAAGTGAAAAAGAAGATTATGACTTGTGCACTTCAATAAAAGCCTCTCTCAAATGCCACAAATGTATCGGCTCTCTGTTGTGAATGTTAACAGGGTTTATAGAAATACACAGCTACATATGTAGTATCTGCGATAACACTGACGTCAGCTGGCTCGTATCTGGAAGCAGTTTGACATATCAGAGCAAAGAGCACACTACACTGCATACATGGACATGCAGACACCATCAACGGCCTGAACTGTCCTTTTGTGTGCTGCTTCAAGAGGATGGGGCTCATCTGTGTATGGGAGGGTGTAGGGCCCGTTGGGTGGGGGTCAGTGAAGAAATGCAGTGGAAAACACACAGCCCGTGTTATGTTTGTGTGAAGGCATCTTTGTATATTAAATATGCAGCACATTATGTGTGTGTGTGTGTGTGTGTGTGTGTGTGTGTGTGGTTTTGGGGGGTTGGGTGAGGCTGGTAGTGTTTAGCATGAAAATGGCACACACTTTGAATTGAATGTCAAGTGAATAATCAAAAGTTCTGATGTTCGCAATCATAACACATTCCTGAATGTTTAGGAGTTACTGGCTCTTTTTACATTTACATTTATTCATTTAGAAGACGCTTTTATCCAAAGCGACTTACAAATGAGGACAACAAAAGAGCAATGATATATAAGTGCTATAACAAGTCTCAGTTAGCTGAAATACATTACACGTAGCAAGGGCTTTTAAATAATATAATAAATAAAAAGAAAACAGATAAAATAGAAAAAGAATAGAGCGAGCTAGTGTTAGAATTGCTTTTTTATTTTTTTATTTTTTACTCATGTTCTCCACAATCGTTTATATAGCCTACAATAAGGCAAAAAAAGAATAGACTGGATAGTGATATGTTATCCAGAAATAAATTAATACAAACGAGTCTTCATGATTCTTAGTTAACTTTTTTTTTCCTATAATTTATATAATATCAGATGGCGGGATTATTTTATATTATTCAGATAATTCGCATAACTATAATTAGATAATCAATTTAAATTGGAACAAAGTTTATATTTTCAAATTGTAATCTCTCGTTCTCTCTCTCGCTCTCTCTCTCTCTATCTCCACGGTGTCAGATGTTGTAGTCTAAATAGAATAATGAAAGTAAAGAAAAAGAAAATAAATGAAGAACAAATACTGCCATCTTGTGGTACAAATACAACAACGCAGCTTAACTATAAGCTATCATGTAAAGCAATAGAAAACCGATTTTAAATCTAAAGGATTTATTTATTTATTTTATTACGCATGTGTTTATTGCCATGCATTTTATTCTTTATGTAATTTATATATTTATCATTTATCTTGTTTTTGTCTTTGCTTGTGTTTAGCTACTTTAAGGACTTATTTATTCTTCTATTTATTAGCCTAATTAATTTTAGATATTCAAAGTTCAAGAAATTTGTTATTTCATCAGGTTTCATTCTGAATTTTTTTTTTTAATTAATTACACAGTATATTAATACACAGTATATATATATATATATATATATATATATATATATATATATATATATATATATATATATATATATATATATATATATATATATATATATATATATATATATATATATATATATATATACACACACACACACACACACACATGTTTGTTTTTGTGAAAAGTGGGGACATCCCATAGGCGTAATGGTTTTTATAATGTAGAAACTGTATATTCTATTGCCATTCACCAACCCTACCCCTAACCCTAACCCTCACAGGAAACTTTGTGCATTTTTACTTTCTCAAAAAACCTCATTCTGTATGATTTATAAGCGTTTTGAAAAATGGGGACATGGCTTATGTCCTCATAAGTCACCCTCTCCTTGTAATACCCGTGTCACCCATGTCATTATACAGAGATGTGTCCTGATATGTCACAAAAACATGCCCACACATACACACACATCCACAACATACTCTAAAAGATATAAAGCTGTAATTCGGGCTTTACTTACATTAAATTTCAGGTACAAAATCTAAAGGGGAATCTACAGTTTTTGTTTACCCCTAAATGTTACATAATGGTGTCTTCAAGTTTTGAAGTTTTACAGGCTGTAAGAATGTAGGAGGCCTAAAGTCTCCCAATCATCCCCAATAACGCTGTGCAGTGTCTGCTACAGGAACATTACTCTCTGTGTACAGTTGCCATTTAATTCTGCAGTGAAATAATTAAATGGACATTTAATGTAAAAGCACAAACAGGTGGACATAGGATGATTGAATATATTAAGTATCATTTAACTTTTTCTTTTTCTTTTAAGTTGATGATTTAATGATTGTTTAACTTAACATATGATTTAAAACACAGAATGACTTCACAGTGTGATGTAATTCAAAAAGGGTCAGAAGCTTTAGCAGTGAGTTTATAATTAGCTTGCTAAAATTAGCAGGAGAGATTTCAGTCACATCTGGTTTAACAAACTCACTCTCTCTCTCTCTCTCTCTCTCACACACACACACACACACACACATATTTATTGGAGTTCAGTAAATGACTTCCATTTGTGCTTGAGAACTAGAAGCCTCGCTCTCTCTCACATGAAAGGGTTATGTGAGTGTGTATGTGTGTGTGTTTGATGAAAGGGTTGTGTGTGTGGGTAGAGGGCAGTAATTACAGCTATTCTCCAGAGCTGATAGTCAGAGGCCTTGGCCACAGCAGTGGTCACACCCCTTCCTGTCTGACAAATCTGATCCATGACTCCTGCTTCTGAGTAACACAACCTGAGGACTCACATCTGCCTCCACACCTCACAGTAAAGATCCTACAGAGTTACAACCCCATCTCACCTCACGTCTCAAAGGATGTGAATAACCTGTATTTATTCTATTGATTGAACATGCCATCATATAGGGAAAAAATATTTCATTAACAGATTAATTTGATTGACATATAGAGATATATGCATTTATTTGTATTTTTTTGGAGCAATATCCTTTCTTCGTTTCCTGTTGCTCAGTGTTAATACCATAAGTTTAATATTTTTAAATGAATACTTCTTTTTTTCTTTTTTCTTTTTTCTTCTTCTTTTTTTTTTTTTTACATTTTCACCAATATCTGTTGATAGTGGCGAAATAAATTAACCCCTTCTACGTTTACTCATTATAATAAATTTTATTAAAATATATATTAATATTTTACATTATATTTTAAATTAAAATATAAATATTAATATATAATTATAAAGAATATCATTATATACACACCACAATTACATATATTTTTATGTAATTATAGTGTGTATATAATTGTATGATTTTATATCTATATATACACACATTCACATTTTTCATCTGTATGTTTACAATACATTTTAATATCTAAGTTGTGATCTGATCTCAGGGTAAAGGAAGGAAATTAGTTATTTATTTAAAAAAAATAATCATATGAAATTGTAATAATACTGTATGTATTATTACATACAGTAATAATAGTATATTTTATTTAATAATGAGATGAGGTGTGTAAAATTTCGTTTTATTTGACGTCTCTGTGAATCTGCCTCAGCAGTGCTCGTCTGCGTCTGGGCGTTTCGCGCATGCGCACTCATCTCGCTCTTTTTTTCCAGGCCAGTGCGGCAGGCGGATCGCAGGGAGAGGGAGATTTTAGGAAGGACAGTTACAAAAGTTAAAGACGAGAAATCATGACACAAAACAGTGAACTCGTAGATCGCCTCTCCTCGCCACTGAACTTGACATCCCTCATCATGGCGCTCGTGTCACATAAGAAATATTGATTTATGTCATCTACAGCAACTTGAGGATATAATGCCGGTGAAACGGATGAGAGCTACAGCAGCCGCCTGGATTTTCTTGTTGGATATTGAATCCGACGCTCGGAGATGCAGTTGGGATTGTTTGTCCTCTATATAGGCCTTGCTAATCAATATATGAGAGCAGAATTATTGGACTACACGAGAGCTCGCGCTGATCCGTTATTTTTCACATCACCGCTCTTATCTCATAGCAACGCGGGACGTGATGCAGCGACGCGTTCTCTGTGTTAGTTTTATGCCTATTTATATCTTATTTTTATGCACAGCACTTTGGTTCCACTTTGTGGTGTTGAAAGTGCTTTTAAAATAAAACTGAGTTGATTAGATGTCAAGATGGGTGATGCCGCAGAGATCAAGGAGAGCAAGAGGACGTTCATCGTGCCCTCGATCAAATCTGTCGATCACTATGATTTCACCAGGGCCAAGATATCCTGCAGCTTGACGTGGCTCATCGCCAAAGCCTTTGGATCTGGTAGGTGGCGCTTAACGGTTTGAAAAATCTGGATTTTGAGTGCTGGGGGAAGTTGTCACATGGGCTACACTGTATCTCAGTGGTTTAATATAGGCTTTATCAAACTGGGGTCCGGGGATCACAGGGGGCCCCAAGGTGGGTGCGTGGAAATTATATTAAAAAACGAGGAAATGAGAGTGGAAATAATAGTAATAATAATAAGTATACATGAATTCAAAATAAGTAATAAATTAAATGAGCAAAATGAATGAGCAAACAGATGAAAACAAAATAAAAATATATTAGGTTTAAATAAGCAAATGAGCAAATAAATACAGTACAATAACAGCACTATAATGAGTTTTTTATTTTATTATTATTGTTGTTTTTAACAAAAGAATAATAATGGAATAATGGAACTTTAGAGAAGGCTAAAATTGTCAAATTAATATTTTAGACATTTATAATATTAATATTTCACAGTATAAAATTGAGTTTCTATACAAACTTTATAGATGCCTTTTAAATTTTAGGATGGGGTCCTTTGCATGAGGATGATCAAATTTGGGGTGCCGTGACATTTAAGAGATTGAAAACCCCTGGTTTAATGTACATTTTCATGAATTGTTTTGTCTTTCATAACTGTGTAAGTCTTAACATTTTGCTGAAACACGTATTTAATGGCAGTTTTCACTGTGACAACTTACCCCACATATTGTGACACCTTGCTCTTGTTTACCACATAAGCCACCATAAGCATGCATTCAAATTGAAAACAGACCTACTTAGAGAAATATGGGCTGGAGTAAAAGTGTGTCATCATGCCTGTTTTCCCCTGACAGTATTTAAAAATGCACTGAACATATTTAGCATCATGAGTGTTTAGTGGAGGGATTTTGTTCATGGAAAAATCACCAATTTGTTTAATTATGAAAAAAAGAAAGAATTAACTTGTTGTTCTCTTAGGAGACATGAACTAAATTTGTATAAGTTCTGCAATTTTCTAAGGTATTTTAAGTTCATATGTGTCTCATGAGAAGCAGTATACAGATGTTACAAACAGTGAATTTCACAAAAAGTCTACATGTTGGCAATTGTTGTCATGTCTGCTGAAACCATTAGCCTATTTCCCTACATAGACTCATGAAAGGCCACAATCTGGCTTATGGCTTTAAGTCCATCCCGACAGTCCGCAATGAATGCTCAAAACAGATTCCCCACTCCAGCTCACAGTAATAAGGTTGAATTTTCCAGAACAGCTCCTCATGGAGGATGCTGGAATAAACATAAACACAGACTATCAAACTTGCATGGCCTAAGCAGTGTGGCTTTTATTGCTAGAGCGGCCCGGCCCACAACAGAAACGCCTGTGGAGTGCAACACAACTGGGCCAAGATGAAGACGACTGCTGGCAGAATTGTGTGTGTGTCTGTAAAAAGTCTGCTTTTCTCATCAGAGTTGCTGGTGTTCATGAACTCAAATATGGTTATAAAGCGTGGATTTACTCTGATCTCTATTGCAGATGTCTCTGAATCACCTAAATTTGAGTCTGTTCTGTTAGTGACATTAACAAAAACTCCTATTGGACTTAATACCATCATTAACACCATCAGGTGTGCTTAATCGTATTGAATGTTTTAAAAAACTGTACTTGCAGATCATTTTAAGTTACATTTTTGTGTACTTTAAAAAAGTATATTTGCATGACTGTTTCTAAACACACTTAAGCACACTTTAAGTCTGCAGTTTAATTTCAGATCAAAGGTTTTAATTTAAAGTACATGATTTAATATTCTTTCATTTTGCTTATAAATAGTACATTTAATTACTGTTTTGTCATTCAACATTACATTAAAAGTCCATTTAAATTTGACATGCAAGTTTCAGAAATCACAATAAAGTATAATTTAGTTGCTATTAATGCTTGTCAGTATTTGGCAGTAAGTGTATTTCTAAGACAATTATAAAATTATACATAAAGTACTTACTGTAAGTGGGTCATAAAAACAATCTTTAGTTTAACCGATTACACTTAATCAAATGTAATGATATATATATTCATTTAATTGCAAATAACACACCATTAAGTGTCTAATAATATTACATGCATTTAAGTGTGCCCATCAGACACTGCTCTTCACAGTAGAGTTAAACTGCTGATCAGCATGAGAAACAAACACAGGAAATCTAGCCATACCATTGCAAGGCATCGTTAGATTGAAAATAGAGTCTGGTGGATGTCTATTCATCCAAATACTTTTCTCGGAAATGAAAAATAAACAAGACCACAAACAGCTGTTTTGATTGCCAGTAGGCCCTCACAGCAAAATTGTCCATGTCCTGTCTTTCCCTCCAGCCTAACATCTGTGGCATACTGCACATACCACAACAGAGAGCATTCGTTTCTGTTACATCACTGAAGCCTGAGGAGTGCTGCGAGTGTGTGACGTTCACATGTGACTCTGTGCACTGTTATTTTTGCTGTAAACTGTTAAGGACCAAAAATGTCAAACATTCATGTTATGTTACATATAAGGGACTCATAATGTGGAATGTGGAAACAAACTTTATTTGTTTCTTAAAGGGGTCATATGATGCTACATGCACTTTTACAAGTTATTAAGTTGGCTTGAGAGAGCCAACTTACTGATATTGTATTTAAACTTCTTATTATTATTATTCTTCTGAGACTAAGGCCGGGTTCACACCGCAAGCTGCAGCAGAGCAGAAGCAGCGCGTATTTTTTTCGGTGCCTATGTTAACAGATGAGAGCGTTCACACCGCACGCAGAAGCTGCGCGGCAGAGCGTTGCAGAAGCAGAGCAGAAGCAGCAGTGCCGCGATCGTTTCGGCGCTGGGTCTATTTTTGCAGCGCTGCTGACGCTCAGTTAAAGTGAAAGTACACCTTTGATGGACAAAATAAATATGATTTCACACAAAAAGTGCTCTAACTGCACAAAAAAAGCACATCTAGGGTGTTTTAACAAGAACTAGAGTATGTTACGAAAAGGAAATTAATATAAAAAATATGTATAGAAGATAAAGTGACCATGGCCAAAATGATCATGATCATGGCCAAAATACACATGTACTTAAACGAAAATTTGCCCAAAATTTGCATTAATGATATCTACTGTGTTCTTAGCAAATTACATAAAAAATGTATGATATTTAAAACCACATATTTTTATATTTTTTATTATAATTTTATTTTTAATATATATATATATATATATATATATATATATATATATATATATATATATATATATATTTTTTTTTTTTTTTTTTTTTTTTTTTTACAAAATCTGTTAAAGTACTTACAGTTCTATCCAAAAATAGACTTTTTTTTGCCGAAATACAAAAACAACTTTAAATAATTTATATTGCTAGCTTAGCCTTGGAGATTTATTTATTAGTAGTAGTATTCTTTTAATAACTAGGCCTATGTATTGGCAGAAGAACGGATGTCGTGCTAACAATCATAAACAACAGCACGTGGTGTCACAGGCGGTGGTCTTCAGAGTGCACCTGGAAAGACAATAATGGACGACACTCGTCTCATTGTGGAAGTTGAGAAATATCAAGTTCTTTATGATCCACACAATGTACTTTATAAAGACTTGCAGGAGAAGGAAAAAGCATGCGATGAAGTTGCAGCGGCTCTTATTGCAGATGGTAATTAATTTTATAGTGTTTTTGACGCTTTCGCTGGCACACGAGCAAACAACTCAATATTTGATTCAAAATTGATTCAATTGGAACCATTTATTTACAATTTCTAAATTACACATAAGCACACAAATAACAAAAGCAGGTGATACATGCATATATAATAAACAAGTAAATGCTGATTTCAAGATGAGCAGGAAGTCAAGGCTGTGAACCATCTACAATACACATAATTTAAAACCGTTTATTAAATTGGTTTTCAGGGTGTTTTTTGGTAAATTTGATTGCAAACAAACCCAGTGACAAGATGGTAATATGCACCATGTTCTCTCCTACGTCGGTTAATGGGATGAACCCAAAGTCTGGGTCTTTTTAGTCTCCTTAATAACAAATATAGCGCGATGGCCTTTCTTCTATCAACAACACGTACTGCACGGAAAACAAAGACAGCAAAACAAAGATCCAACAAAAGTAACAATTAAATTATTAATTAAAAAAGCTTCTTGCCTAGTCTTTTTATTTAAATGTATTTTAAATGGGAAATAAAGCAATGCGAACGTACCCATTATAGAGCACTCTGACCAAAATCTGCTGTTCAGTTGCGCGCTGCCTCCGCTGCCGGTGTGAAAGCAAAATAGGCGCGCGCTGCTTCTGCTCTGCCTACCTGCTGCTAACGCGCTGCTTCTGCTCTGCTGCAACTTGCGGTGTGAACCCGGCCTAAAACTGTTGACTGCTACTCCTCCTAGAGCTTTAACTCTACAAACTCCAAACTCAGCCCAGCTCTTCAGACTGATCTGAAGTTAGTTGCTATATCTTTTTAGACTGATCGGACTTATACTTTTCATAAAACTGAAGATTAAAAATCATAAAAATCCCATAGACTTGCATTGAAAAGCCTCTGCTCATCTGAACATTCCGTGAACTCCAACTGTCAAAAATTCAAATCTAAACACACTGAAGCCCATTAGACTCAATCAGACTAACCTATGTACTATTACTAACCCATTCAAACTCATCTATCTATCTATATTCAAACTCTATCTATCTATCTATCTATCTATATATCTATCTATCTATCAAACTCATCTATCTATATTAAAACTAATCTATCTATCTATCTATAATCAAACTCATCTATCTATAATCAAACTCATCTATCTATCTATCTATATTCAAACTCATCTATCTATCTATATTAAAACTAATCTATCTATCTATCTATCTATCTATCTATCTATCTATCTATCTATCTATCTATCTATCTATCTATCTATCTATCTATCAAACTTATCTATCTATATTAAAACTAATCTATCTATCTATCTATCATCAAACTCATCTATCTATATTAAAACTAATCTATCTATTTATCTATCTATCTATCTATCATCATCTAACTCTATCTTTCTTCTGACTATCTATCTATCTATCTATCTATCTATCTATCTATCTATCTATCTATCTATCTATCTATCTATCTATCTATCTATCTATCTATCAAACTCATCTATCTATCTATCTATCTATCTATCTATCTATCTATCTATCTATCTATCTATCTATCTATCTATCTATCTATCTATATTCAAACTCATCTATCTATCTATATTCAAACTCATCTATCTATCTATCTATATTCAAACTCATCTATCTATCTATCTATTCAAACTTATCTATCTATCTATCCTAACAACATGCTAGTCATGCTAAAAATCATGCTAGCAACATGCTAGTCGCATGCTAATCATGCTAAAATCATGCTAGCAACATGGTAATCATGCTAAAATCATGCTAGCAACATGCTAATCATGCTAAAATCATGCTAGCAACATGCTAGCAACATGCTAATCATGCTAAAATCATGCTAGCAACATGCTAGTCGCCTGCTAATCATGCTAAAATCATACTAGCAACATGCTAATCATGCTAAAATCATGCTAGCAACATGCTAATCATGCTAAAATCATGCTAGCAACATGCTAGTCGCCTGCTAATCATGCTAAAATCATGCTAGCAACATGCTAATCATGCTAAAATCATGCTAGCAACATGCTAATCATGCTAAAATCATGCTAGCAACATGCTAGTCGCATGCTAATCATGCTAAAATCATGCTAGCAACATGCTAATCATGCTAAAATCATGCTAGCAACTTGCTAGTCGCATGCTAATCATGCTAAAATCATGCTAGCAACATGCTAATCATGCTAAAATCATGCTAGCAACTTGCTAGTCGCATGCTAATCATGCTAAAATCATGCTAGCAACATGCTAATCATGCTAAAATAATGCTAGCAACATGCTAGTTGCATGCTAGTCATGCTAGAGAAATGCTAGCAACATGCAAATCATGCTAAAATCATGCTAGCAACATGCTAGTCGCATGCTAATCATGCTAAAATCATGCTAGCAACATGCTAGTCGCATGCTAATCATGCTAAAATCATGCTAGCAACATGCTAATCATGCTAAAATCATGCTAGCAACATGCTAGTCGCATGCTAATCATGCTAAAATCATGCTAGCAACATGCTAGTCGCATGCTAATCATGCTAAAATCATGCTAGCAACATGCTAATCATGCTAAAATCATGCTAGCAACATGCTAGTCGCATGCTAATCATGCTAAAATCATGCTAGCAACATGCTAATCATGCTAAAATCATGCTAAAATCATGCTAGCAACATGCTAGTCGCATGCTAATCATGCTAAAATCATAATAGCAACATGCTAATCATGCTAAAATCATGCTAGCAACATGCTAGTCGCATGCTAGTCATGCTAGAGACATGCTAGCAACATGCTAATCATGCTGAAATCATGCTAGCAACATGCTAGTCGCATGGTAATCATGCTAAAATCATGCTAGCAACATGCTAATCATGCTAAAATCATGCTAGCAACATGCTAGTCGCATGCTAATCATGCTAAAATCATGCTAGCAACATGCTAATCATGCTAAAATCATGCTAGCAACATGCTAGTCGCATGCTAATCATGCTAGCAACATGCTAATCATGCTAAAATCATGTTAACAACATGCTAGTCGCATGCTAATCATGCTAAAATCATGCTAGCAACATGCTAATCATGCTAAAATAATGCTAGCAACATGCTAGTCACATGCTAGTCATGCTAGAGATATGCTAGCAACATGCTAATCATGCTAAAATCATGCTAGCAACATGCTAGTCGCATGCTAATCATGCTAAAATCATGCTAGCAACATGCTAATCATGCTAAAATCATGCTAGCAACATGCTAGTCGCATACTAATAATGCTAAAATCATGCTAGCAACATGCTAATCATGCTAAAATCATGTTAGCAACATGCTAGTCGCATGCTAATAATGCTAAAATCATGCTAGCAACATGCTAATCATGCTAAGTACATGCTTGTCACATGGTAGTCACTTGCTTGTAATGCTAGCAATATGTTAATCACTGTCATTTTTATACTTCTTAAACTTTTAAATCTTTTTAAACTTTTAAACTTTTCACATTTTCAAACTTTTCAAACTTTTCAAACTTTTCAAACTTTTCAAACTTTCTAAACTTTCTAAACTTTTCAAACTTTCTGGTCAGGCTTTCTCAAGCCAACTTAAAGTTTGTCTTGACGAACTTTTTTATCTAGTTTGAACTGAAATGGCTGTGTGTGTACACAACCACCCTAAAATGATAAAAATTCAACCAGTGCTTAAAGGGGGGGTGAAATGCTCGTTTTCACTCAATATCCTGTTAATCTTGAGTACATATAGAGTAGTACTGCATCCTTCATAAATCCAAAAAGTCTTTAGTTTTATTATATTCATAAGAGAAAGATAGTCTGGAAAAACACGACCGGCTGGAGGTGTGACGTGTGGGCGGGGCTAAAGAATCACAAGCGCGAATAGGCTTTTGCGTTGAGAGCATGTGGAAGCTGTGACATTACCGTGAGGGAAAACCCATCATCCAAAACAAACCATGGCTTACAGTCAGAATCAGCCGTTTATTTATGATCCAGAATCAGATCCAGAGGCTGACACTGAATGAAATCAGCAGCAGCAACGACTCGCTCCGAGCGGGGCTCGAACCCCGGTCTCTGGCATGGGAGGGGACACAAGGAGGCAGAGATATTTGAAGCAGTTTTACTCACGGCCTGCGGTTCCAACACACGATCGTGACCCTTTTTCCTTGGGATTGCATCATCCTTAAGAAATAAACGATAAGCAAATCCGTCGTCAAACTGGGCCTTGTGAACAAGCATCTTCGAAATGCAGGGAACAAACAAAAACACTTGCACAACTCCGTTGATGCTCTGTAAAAACGAACTCCATCCACTGGTCCTTTAATGCTGTTTTTTTTTTTGGTAATCTGTGCAGGGTTGTCTTGCCCTGGCAACCAAAAACACACTTCTTTTGTGACTTTTCGTGACGCTCTCGCTCTGATCAGTGAATCGATCTGATCAGTGAAATGTCTGTGCTGCTCAGCCTCGCTATACGGGAGCGTGCGCTCTTCCGGCAGAAGTGCCCTCAGGACCCATATAAGGAAATTCCGCTCCATCTAACTTCACACAGAGTCATACTCGAAAAAAACTTTCCGAAACTTGTGACAAACCGGAAGGAGTATTTTGGGAACAAAAACACTCCTTCAAACGTACAACTTAATTTTTGAAACTTTGTCCATGTTTAGCATGGGAATCCAACTCTTTAACATTGTAAAAAACTCAGTATGCATGAAATAGCATTTCACCCCCCCTTTAAATCTTTACCCATTTCTCAAATCGAGTCCATCTCAGATGTCTGTCTGTGTGATGTCACAAAAACAGGCACCTCCCATGATAGTTTGATTGACGGTGGCATTTCAGCACTGACTGGACTCATCAGTCCGCCATTGTCCCACCGCCGGAGCAAATGTTGACAAGAATGACCCCTACGTGATTGAGGTGTCCTATTGTTGGATGTAATAATGAACATAGCAGTATTTACTCCCGACATATGAACTGCTGAAGACGAAATGTATTAAATTTTTTTTAAGAGAATGTGCCCCCGATCTACATAAATGGGTCTATGTATGCATGAATAATTTGTGATCCAGTTCCACATCCAGAAGAAGTGAGTCTACAACACACTGGAGGGGAAGGTTATCTGGGAATTCTGACTTAAATTTTGGCCTGTTTTTATAAGTGATCATATGGCTTCAGATTACTTGGAATTTAGCACACAAGTATTAAGGGCCACTTTATGATTCTTTTATAATGCTTTTGGCGTCTTTTTGAAGAAAAAAGCCTGGAAGGGTTTGGAACAACCTTGAATAAATCATAACAGACCCAACCACTTTGCATTTAGGAAACAACAACTAGTTAATGATGGACAAATCAAGTCCAGTTCTGCTTCTTTTTTTAACTGCTTGAGGATCCGTTTCACAGTAAGGAAGAAAAGTTGATTGCAATTGAAATTTCATGCTGGCCTTAACATACAATTTGTTCACTGGCATTATACTTGACTATTATAAGCATATGCCAAGAATATCTTGAAAATTCTATAGAATGTAATATATTATCTGCTGTGAAAACCTTGATAATTGAGATAATTGAAACATTAAGATAACAATTTCATAAAGGAACAGAGTTATGTTTCCTTACAGTAACATTTAAACACACAAAGGGCAGAGTTGAACTTTTGAAAGGCTTTTGTGAGTCGTGGTGACTTGCTGCCTCAGGCTTTTCTCTTTCTGACCCCTCACTTCCTCCCTGTGTTTGTCGTGAACTTCGAGAGCCACTTCCTGCCTCTGTCCTCCATCTAGCTGGGATGAAACGTGGGGGAAAAACCTTTCCATAACCAGGCAGCTCTTTATGAGCAAGTTCAGGAAAAACTGTGAGCTTAACAAAAATGTGTGTGTGTTTGTGTTTTTTTGCTTCTGGCTCTGAACTGTTGGAGACTGGCAGAGAAAGGGTTTCCATTGACGCAGCAGCTTTTCATAAAGGTTAAGGGGAATGGTTTTAAGAGTTTTCTGAATCCTCTGTACACATAAAGACTGTCGCCAGCAGTTAAGTTAATTCTGGAATTAAGTGTTTAATAGGAATGAATAATGATGGTCAAGTAGTCATGCAACAACAAAGTGGCTGTTTTTTTTTATTCATTTATTAAATTATATTTATTAAAAATGTAAAAAAAAAAGTTTAATTATTAATTGTTTGTTAATTATTTTTTAAATGATAAACATTTCTTCTTTCTTTATGTATTTCTATGATGTAATTTATTGTTATTTAATTTATGATAAACTAGTTAATTAATTAGTAAATATTTAATTATTATGATTTTTATTTGTAATGTTTTATTTTTAAGCAAGATCAGCAGGAACTGTACTGCACCTTTAAGACACATATTTCCTGCTGAAAATGAACACACACACACACACACACACACACACGCACACCAAGACATACTGAAAGGAAATGAGCCGGGAAGAGCAGGAATCTACATCGCCTGTAGTTTGACTCACACTGAAGCATTATGGGATGCCAGGAATTTCCTTGGCCTTCTAATCTTAGACATCTGCAGTCGTACTTCAGCGTCAGAAACAGAGCTGAATTGTCAGTCTGCAGATGTTGTCATCCTGATGCTGTTAATTTCTGTTTGTGTGCATCACGACTGCTTTGTTTTTGTAGGAAAGTGCTGTGCAGTGACTAATTTTTTTTCAGGCCTGTACCTGGGTGTTTACTCGTGTGTGTGTGTGTGTGTGTGTGTGTGTGTGTAATTGTGCTGGCTTGCTCCCCAGTGATTGCAGTCTGTATATGTGTGTGACTCAATTCATGCATGCCTGTACCTGTACCTGTCTGATTCAGATCTTCACTGAATCAGATTAAGCTTGAGTTATAATGGGATTAGTCTGAAAACAGTGTGCCTCTCTCTTCAGACCATGCACTGATACTGAATCAACTTTAAAAGCACATTAAGTTATTAAGAAATGAATACAGAACTTAAAAAAAATGTTTTACCCACCTCACATGACCAACTGAATAATCACCTTTTCTCATTAGCTTCCAAAACTGTGCATTCAATCACGATCTCTGTCCTTCTATCTTTAGACTGTGTACCGGCGGAGCTGGCGGATCCATTCTACAGAGACCAGTATGATCAGGAGCATGTGAAGCCACCTGTTGTGTCTCTACTGCTTTCTGCGGAGTTGTATTGCCGTGCTGGGAGTCTGATCCTCAGGAGCGACGCGGCTAAACCTCTGCTGGGGCACAACGCTGTCATCCAGGCCCTCGCTCAGAAAGGTCTCTACATCACTGACCAGGAGAGACTTGTGACTGAGAGAGACCTCTGCAAGACCCCCATACAGATGGCAAGTCATTTGACACTACACCTTCATTTATGTTCTGTTGCAAAACTAACATACATGGATTTATTTTAAGAGTGACATGATCCTGCAAATGTTTTCAAAAGACCTTTGCAATGCCTTCATAGTAATAGTAATATTACTTCATAGAAATATAGTCTGTGCATAATATGTAATTGGGGGTAAAATAAAATTTGTTTAATTTTTTCTGATAAAAACTGTGAGTTTAAAAATGTAATAAAAAGGTTTGCAATGCTTGTTTGTATCCTCACTACTGATTGAAGCTTTCATAAGCTTTTCTAGAACAAGCAAGAAAATTATGGGAATTTTTTTTTTGGTGTAGCTATCGTTTTAAGGTTATCTTTGTTGCTGTCATAATTTAAAAGGATAGTTCACCCAAAAATTCTATCATTAATTACTCACCCTCATACATACACATATTAAGATATTTTTTATGAAATCTGATTGCTTTTTGACCCCGCATAGACAGCAATGTAATTATTGGGTTCAAGGCCCAGAAAGTCTATGTGACATCAGTGGTTTAACCGGAATTTTATTAAACAATGAGAAAATGAGATTGCTTGTAAACCAGGTGCAGTGCATCTGGGTTCTACGTCAGAACACCAGCTCCTGCATCAACCACATGAATGTGTCGTGTTAGTCCTGTGATTGTAGGGCTGCACGATATTGGAAAAAAATGACAGGGGGAGGGAAGGGGGAGTCGTGGCCTAATGGTTAGAGGGTTGGACTCCCAATCGAAGGGTTGTGAGTTCTAGTCTCGGGCCGGACGGAATTGTGGGTGGGGGTAGTGCATGAACAGCTCTCTCTCCACCTTCAATACCACGACTTAGGTGCCCTTGAGCAAGGCATCGAACCCCCAACTGCTCCCCGGGCGCCGCAGCATAAATGGCTGCCCACTGCCAACTGCTCCCCGGGCGCCGCAGCATAAATGGCTGCCCACTGCTCCGGGTGTGTGCTCACAGTGTGTGTGTGTGTGTGTGTGTGTGTGTGTGTGTGCATTTCGGATGGGTTAAATGCAGAGCACAAATTCTGAGTATGGGTCACCATACTTGGCTGAATGTCACTTTCACATTGCAATATTTTATTTTTTTTCTGCGATATATGTTGCGATATGAAATCTAATCAAATTTTTTCTTACAAACAAAAATGGGGTGAGCACACTTACATTCTCTTTTTAAATGATTTAAACATCGACACCATCGTGTCAATTGATTAATATGCACGAGGGAGAGAGGGCAAGACAGCGCTCGTGTTGTTTGAAGATGGTGAGCGTGCGGCCGGGGCTCTCTCTCTCTCTCTCTCTCTATCACTATTTCTCTCTCTAGCTCTCTCTCTATCGCTATTTCTCTCTCTCTCGCGCACTCTCTCTCTCTCTGCCCTGTCAAAACTTTCACTCTATTATGGTTAAGCTGTGCAACTTATCCGTGAATCACATTAGTCAATGGCCGGCGAGCAGCTGGCCCGTACAGTTAATGAATAACGGATCAACTACGACAGCCTACATCGCACATCCTGCGATGAGACTAAAGTGGATTGCGATATCGATGCTTAAACGACACATCATGCAGCACATCTTTCTGGGCCTTGAACTTGTCAATTACATTGCTGTCTAAAGCTATTCAGAAGTCAAAGCTATTGGATTTCATAAAAAAAATCATAATAATTTGTGTTCTGGAGATGGACGAAGGTTTGGGTTTAGAACGACATGAGGGTGAGTAATTAAAGACAACATTTTCATTTTTGGGTTAACTGGGTGTTGTAGGGTGTAAAGTATATGGTGGATGACTGGACACTGCCATATTAGGGAAAGCTGATTTCTGCATTGCAGTACTCTCTCTCTTTCTCCCTCTTTCTCTTTCTCACTGTCTCTGCAGTAACACTCAGTGTCCTTTCAGTGTTGAATTTAGGTGCTTTTACCTGAGACCACAGAGCACATTTAGACCTTCTGATTTAACACAGACACACCACCCAAATCAATACACGAACACACACATCCACAGCTCTCATTGTTGCAGACTCTCCTTCTGTACAGTAAGCTCCAAGATGAAAACACATCACCACATGCTTTCTGATTTGTCTTTGCATCAACCACTGTGTGCATTTATGATTTGCAGGGTTATTCGGAAAAGATGAGCACATGTGACATGAGGTTTAGAAAATAACAGTGTGACCTTCTTTGGTCTCACAGTCTGCAAAACTCACCCAGTGCACCCACTGTATCCAAAAACACAGTTTAGTCTACTGTCTCTGTACGAGTGCACATTTATATGTGCACATGGGTGGGTGTGTCCGTTGGCATGGCGTTTAGCACTGCGGCAGTGTGTCGAGGTGTGTGTGTGACTCAGTTGGAGAGGAGGGGTCTGCACAACTGTGAAACTGCATTGATGAAAATAATTTTAAACAGCATATTTGGGAGAAATGTGTCGACTGCACATACGCTCTCACTCAGCAGGTGAAACACAGAAGGTAATGGTTTAAACTGTATGTCTGTGATGAAAGTGATGAAAATGCTTCTATTTTGCATTCTTTTCTGATTTAATCCAACATTGTGCATTTTAAATTATTTTATAACAAAAGTAATATTGCAGAATGTCTTTTTGTCCCTCTTTTGCTTTAATAACAGCAGCATTCAAGCATAAACTCATTTTTGATGATCATTATTTGAGATGATCCAAGATCATCTTGTTCTTTAATGAAAAAACATCTGATAATTTGTGCAAATGATACACATGATCAGTGTCATACATTGAATTATTGGATATTTCACCTAGAAATAGTACAGAATATTAAATATTTTATTCATCATTTTACATCATGCTTTGTATTTTCAAAACATTTTTTAATGTTACGTCTGAGAGTTTTACTCACTGGTCTTTTATTTTGGGGACATTTTCATTGCTCGAAATGTAACGCTGAACAAAACGAACTGTGATTGGTTGTTTGATATGTCAAACAACTATGTTATTAGTTCAATTTTTATTGGATGAGAACACTGCTTACATAGTGTCATTTCAATTTCAATAACACCCTCTAGAGGTGAGAGACAAAAAAAAGGAAATGTTTGTTTTAACACTAGTTGAAGAAATGGCACCAGATCGTGATATTGTTTTAATGTTTTGTGCATTCTTTTTTTCTTTTTTGTCATTTTAGAGTTCTCACCTGGCGATGATTGACACTTTAATGATGGCGTACACAGCTGAAATGGTCAGTGTGGAGAGAGTGATGACCTGCATACAGAAATTTACTCCATTTCTTACTGAGGAGGACTTCCCTTATGACGCTGAAGAGGCAGTAACCACTTGGATCAGTAAGGTGAGAATCCCATGTTAGAAAATATTGGTTGACCTATGGGTTTTCCAGCCTGTAATTCTGATGTTATGTGGAGTGTGGTGCAGCTTACAGCCAGTATAATTCCAGTTGAATACACCAATGTAGCAAATTAAATTAAAGTCAATATTTACTTAAAATATTTAAAAAATGACTAAAAGAGATATTAAGAATTATTTTAAAATACAATCACAGCTGTTGCTAATAATGTTTAAATTATGCTAATGATTATTACATTTAAAATGGATTCATGGTGCACTCGCTTATTATATACATTTTGTAAGTTTGGAACACAATAAAAGTTACGGACCGCAGCTCTGATTGGTTGTTTCTTAACGGGAGCGATGCATTTCTGCAAATGGTAATAGGTCCACTGAGAGGAGCCAGAGGAGCTAGATTTTTTTCCACACATTATCTGTCTCATATTCTACTGTCAGGACATAATGACAGATTTAACAAATATTTAAGAAATACATTTTTTACAAAAGTTACCTACTGTAGCTTTAGTGGCAATACTGAGCTCTCACTGTAATACACCATAAACCAACACTTTTTTTGTCTTTTCACTGACTACCTCCACATCTTTCTGTAATATTCACAGAGTAATCAAAGAAATACCGGTACGTAAGATCTGTGAATTGTAACACGCAGAATTATGATGAATATCGATCTAGTGTGGTATAAATATTGCATGAATTCCATTTTGACTGTTCAGAATGCAGTTGTATTGCAAAACATCTGGGCCCTTATTCACAAAACATTTTAAGGCTAAAAGTAGCTCATATTTCACAAAGTGTTTTAGCACTAAAACTAGCTCCTAAATCTGTGAAACGTTAGATGTAGTGAAGAGGACTCCTTAGTCACTAAGACGAAACCACAAATTGTCCTAAAATGGCAGTTGCGAGCAACTTTCCTTTGATTAAAAGCTTGTTTTCATTAACAAATTGGTCAATCAATGATTATTCTACTCTGTTAAAGACAATTTTTTTTTACAAGAAGCATATAGACTTTTTAAAAAGATCAGTAATCTATGTAAACTAATAACCAGTGTGCTAATGACATATAGTTTGATTTTAAAGGGATAGTTCACTTTCAAATAAAATTTTGGTATGTTTTAGCTTACCTCAAGGACATCCAAGATGTAGGTTTCTTTGTTTCTGCAGTATTTCCCATTTTGATATTTTTAGGTCAAACCGTTCTTGTCTGTGACTCATATAATGGAGGTATATGGTTACCACCTCAAAGAGCATGCACAGAGGAGTCCAAATTAAACAATTCCCCATCGTAAGTACACATTGATGACCTAAGACACGAAACGAGCGGTTTGTGTAAGAAAACGAACAGTATTTATATAGTTTTTACCTCTTGTACACCACCACGTCCAACTGATCTGAGTGCACGAGTGCTTCCTGATGTGACGTGCACGCACACTCTGGCTTAGTCTGCGCAAGCGTGGAAAGCTCCGGAAGTGATCTCTCGCGCATGAACGTCACTCATTAGCCTCTTTCACACAGTAATACCAGTAAATTGCCGTAAAATGACCGGAACGACTTTACTGGTAAATAAAAAAATACGCTGTTCACACAGTCAATGACATTACGTCTTTTTTCGGGAAAAGCACCATTCACACATCCATTCCAAAATACCGGTAAATTCTGTGACGTCATTAATCTCTAAACAGCTGCGATTGTATTTTTAAACATGGAGGGTAATACGTGTTCAGTATTTCTGTTGATGGTTTCATTTTTTGTTTCAAACGTTAGTATTCATGCAACTGCTTTTGTTACAGAGACATCGTAATAGACGACTGGTTTGAATAATATACTCACCATTAATAAAACACCTGATGCTGTTGGGAGCTGACCAAATTAGGTGAAAATCGGCTTGAAAGGATAAATAGCACAATGAAGTTGCGATTGTAAATTGCAACCTGTAAGACGCGCGGTATTGCAGAAAAGGTGCGTTCACAAATGTAGCCTAGCTGATCCAAATTCAAATCAAATAGTCTATCAGCGCAGATAAACAGTTCTGCGTACAAATTGAGTTCAAAAGATGTCCCAAAGCATCGGAAAAATTAGCATGAATGTGACAGAGGGAAATAGTAAAAATATATTTGAATTATTTACTTATAAACTAATGTTTTCTGAGTCTGTGTCCCAAGGATGAAATCGCCTGACTCGTCATCTCCTCATTAGACGCGCCTCCTAAACGGATTATGATTGTATTGAGATTTTTTGTTGTTTGTTTTTATTATTTCGTTAAGTAATAATTTAAAGCTTTCTATAGTTTATTTAAAAGTTTATTTTTGTAAGCTCTCCTATTCAAGACGAGATGGCAGAAAGCATGTTTGTTTTCTTTATTTCATATTTCTTTATTTTATATTATGATCACGCTGGCACCTACATGTCCCAAAAAAGCGTGCTTTATCTTGCACTCTCCACGCAATATATTCGATAAAGTGCACATGTATCTGGGTTTAACGTTAAAACATCGTTACATGCTTGAACTGTTTTATATCTTTAGATTTTATTTTAATTCGTGATGATTTGAGAAGGCTAAACTGATTAAACAGTGTTATATTTTAAACAAAATATTATGTACTTTTGCTCAATTTTGCTGAGAACATTTTACCTTTAAAGCCATAGCAGAATTGTTGTGTGCCTGTGCAGAGGCAGACTTTGATTTGGGCCCCAAAAGGCCCCCTAAAATGCTTTACACATATGAGATGCGCATTAAGCTCAGTCATGAGAGTGGTTGCTTTTTACAGTGTTTATCAGCACAACAACTGTCTACATGTCAGAGTTTGCATGTTCCCTGTTTGTAGCAAATGAAAATATAATTTATCTGAAGCTGTAATTAAATATTGAGCAAGAATGCATATGATACAGTATGTTTATTGTTTTAAATGCTGCTTACTCATTTATAAGAAGGACCCAAGTAGAGGATGCTTGCACATTTACTTGTTTAGTTTCATTTCATAATTTTCATTTTCATTTAAATTTGTAGTTAAAGTAACTAAAATTTAGAATTAGACAGCCTTTGACAAAGAGGCTTACGCTAGTAACTCATCAGTGGACTTTCCTCCTCAATATAGGAATATATTTTTCTTGTTTTTATATAAATTAATCTCTGAAGGAAACCGAATTTCTTCTGAAAAGTTTTGGTGGCATTTTCTGAGCAGCGCTCCAGTATTTACAGCCATTACCGTGGAAGCCGCTGTATTTCTGATGTTCCAAAAGTGTTTCCTGCTGGCAGAGAATGAATGTGCATTTCAATAATCCCGTCTGCAGTTTTTGTTCAGACCAATGTGAAAACCCACCAACATAACCCAGTTTTACATTAAAGGGGGGGTGAAATGCTCGTTTTCACTCAAAATCCTGTTAATCTTGAGTACCTATAGAGTAGTACTGCATCCTTCATAACTCCAAAAAGTCTTTAGTTTTATTATATTCATAAGAGAAAGATAGTCTGTACCGATTTTTCCCGGAAAAACACGAGTGCCTGGAGGCGTGCGTGTGGGCGGAGCTAAAGAATCACGAGCGCGAGTAGGCTTTTGTGTTGAGCACGTCTGGAAGCTGTGACACTGTGAGGACAAAACCAACCAAAACCAACCACGGCTAACAGTCAGATTCAGCGTATATTTATGATCCAGAATCAGATCCAGAGGCTGAAATTGAACAAGAGCAGCATCAGCAATCAGTCTCTATGTGGTATGTACTGAAACTGTATATATTTGCTTAGCGGTTTTGGAAAATGACTAAGTTCCACTTTCTTTGTCGTCTTTTTTTTTCTTTTAAGCTGTAGATGTGGAAAGTGCAGTTTGATGACAACATCGCATGTTGTTTACTTGATGTGCTTACGTGCCGATAGCTAAGTTAACAACACAGAGATATTTGAAGCAGTTTTACTCGTGCAGTTTGATGACAACATCGCATGTTGTTTACTTGATGTGCTTACACGCGGATAGCTAAGTTAATAACACAGAGATATTTGAAGCAGTTTTACTCACCGCATGCGGTTCCAACACACGATCGTGACCCTTTTTCGTTGGGACTGCATTATCCTTAAACTGGACCTTGTTGTAAAACAAGCATCTTCGAAATGCAGGGAACAAACACAAACACTTGCACAACTCCGTTGATGCTCTGTAAAAATAAACTCCATCCACTGGTCCCTTAATGCTGTTTCTCTTTTGGTAATCTGTGCAGGGTTGTCTTGCCCTGGCAACCAAAAACACACTTCTTTTGTGACATTTCGCGTCGCTCTGATCAGTGAAGTGTGTTGTGCTCTCAGTGCTGTGCTATACGGGAGCGCGCGCTCTTCTTCTTCTCTAGTAAAGAGCGCGCGCTCTTCCGGCAGACGTGCCCTCATGACCCATATAAGGAAATTCCGCTCCATCTAACGTCACACAGAGCCATACTCGAAAAAAACTTTCCGAAACTTGTGACAAACCGGAAGTAGTATTTTTGGAACAGAAATACTCCTTCAAACATACAACTTAATTTTTGAAACTTTGTCCATGTTTAGCATGGGAATCCAACTCTTTAACATTGTAAAAAACTCAGTATGCATGAAATAGCATTTCACCCCCCCCTTTAATATCATAATTTATACTTCCGAATCATCTCTTTTATTTAAAAAATGGTTTAGAGGTTTAGTTGTGAGGTTTATCATTTTATTTATTTTGTTTTTGTGAAAACTGTAAATCAATTTCTTGGTCTACAGCATGAAAGAAAGCTATTGTAACATGTACAGTACATGAAAAATGTAGAAAAATTGACATAACTGTGGGACATACCATTGTGCAGCAGCAAGCATCACAACAAAGAAGGAACCTCAAGGCTGATCTAGGTAAATGTGTGCAAATATACGGCCCCATTCCCATATTTTGCCTGGGGCCCCCAAATCACTAAATATGCGTCTATGAGCAACAGTTTCAATAAGAGCAAAATTATAGATCTGGAACTTCTTTAAGTATGTCTAAATATGATTTACTAATTGCAATGTCTTCTGGTCAATATCCTTTCCTTAAGAAGGTGTGCTAGACACTGATTAATGTAACATAAAATACTATACATATTGATATATTTTGCTATTGTATTGTGGAGTGAAACTAACATAAACTTTTCTATACTTCGTTTCCACAAACCCCTTCACTTGATTGGGATGTTCTCTTTTTCTCTGGACAGCAAACATCAAGCATATTTTGCATTATTAAACATATATTTGTACCGATCTCATCAGGCTCCGAAAATTCTTCAAAAAGAACAGCCCAGATCATGTATCGACCCTCATGTCTGCATACTGAATGTCATAGGCGAGTGGACCGTCAATAGCAAAGCCAATGTAAAAAGTCACCCTCTCTGTACTGTGACCACTTCTTAGTCCTCCAAGATATGTGCGGCGGACAGGGATCCTCATCTTTCCATACTCAGCATAAAGCTCACCAAGCTCCATCATGCCATTAACTCTGAGGAGCTTGTCTTTAATGGCCTGTTCCTTAAAAATATCAGCATTTTGCCACAGAACGTTACGGCCTCTTACTGTAATGAAGTCGCTGTCAAGGTTGGCTTTAGAAACCAGTCTTTCTAATCCATTAGACTTCCCCAGATAGAAGTGAGCAATTGGGTTTCTGACTCTGAAAATGTGTAAGAGTTGCTTTCTGGAGGATTTTTTTAGCATGTCCACATATGTAGCTATTCGGGGGTCAGTGCCATTTTTTCCAGGCCACAGCAACAATAGTGCAAGGTAGTAAGGCTCTGGATGTGGATGCTGTGTTCCAGCTTCTTGCAAAAGTTCTTTCAAGAGATCAGTGAGTTCTTTTTGGGTTTTTGCAAACGGTGATTTAGGTTTATTCAGCTTTAGAATTATGTGGGCAAGCAGATGGTTTGTTTTGTCCTTGAGAGATTTGGTAACACAGTTCTTGAATATAAAGGAATGTTTTTCAACAATTTGTTCTATCATGTTTTTTCTGAACTCCAGAAACTGAAGAATTCTTGGGAAATTGTTTGCTCTGTTTTCCTCTAGGAACATTCGGCATTCCTCAATTTCCATGTTCATGCTGAGTTTTGGTTTACATTTTTTCTCATTTAATCTTTCCTCAGATGAAGAGCAAAACAGGGAGATGTACTTTTTGAAGTGATCTGAGAGTTTTTCCCTGTTCTTAAACTGCTTTTCTTTGTCAACAATGCCCTTTTCTCTTGTGTAAGTGAAGAAAACTTCAAGGAAGTCAAAGGCTTTGTCTACTTGTGTCTTCAAAGAAACAAGGAATGGTTCATGCTCCATAAGAATATCAACCAGTTTTTTGTTTGTATCATTCTGGAATATGGGAATGTTTTTTATAGATATTTTATCTTTGAAAAACTGCTGAATATAATGATCTTTCATGGAATCCCCTTCTTTAAACAGTGGCAGTCCCCTCACAATGTCAAAGACTGTCATAGCAATGTCAATCTCACTCATGTATCCAGATATGTTGTAAGTGTTGGGTTTCCTATGAAGTGTCTCTTCCAGATCAGGAATATCATCTGTCTTTGCTAAAATTTGAGCCCTCTGGAAAGCTTTTATTGCTGCATGAGCTAAGTCCAGACACTCTTTCAGGTCATCAGGTGTGAGTTTCTTGTTCTCTTGCTTTTTGAAGTCAATTTTATGTTTTAGCTCACTTCTAGAAACTTGCCCAACTGTATCGAGGGTGTATGAATTCTCTTTGATGGTTTTGGCTGTGTGTGCCCAATCCTTTGCTAAAGCAAAGTTTTTTTCATTAAGATAGAAATGTCTTGCTAAAGCTTGAGGAATTACAAAGTCCTTATCAAATCGTCTTGATGCTTCTGTAAAGATGTTCTGGATTTTTTTCAGTCCTTCATTCTGTGTATTGATGTCCTCTATTAAAAGTGAAAACAGTGTGTCTTTCTCGTCACCTTCTGCCTTGCGTTGTCGAGTGATTAGCATGTTTTTCACTGACTGTAGGAGGTTATCTTTTCCTATTCCACTTTTGAAAAATAAGTCAAAATGCAACAAATTTTGGACTATGTCATATCTTGTGACTTTGTGTGTATCTTCCAACTCCTTGACACACTCAGTTGCAATACGTTGGTGAACAAAACGGATTGCTTTGTACACTCCACATTCTTCAGCTTCAAACTCAATCAGCAAGCATGACTGGGGTTCCATTTCATCCAAAACTGTTTGCTTCCCCCATAAATTCCTTTTAATGCCCAGAAAGTCTTCACACAGTGACACGGAAATGGCTGAATCAGCCACATAGGAATTCAATAATGCCAGTATTGAAAGAAGTTGTGCTTGTTTTTTTTCAATGTCAAGATCTTTGAGAATATTACGAGCAACATTTGCAACATACTCTTGACTGAAGTTTGATTTCATGATCATGAAACTGTAGAAATTCTCTGGTTTTTCATGTGTTTCTTGCAGTTCCTTTAGTTTATTCTCGAAAGCGTCCATTTCTTCTTTAGATAAAGTTGCTGTAATGTACTGACTCTCAATGACACTGTTTGAGAATCTCACTTTTGGGGTTTTTGAACGTAAACAATTTAAAACAACAACGAGTGCACTGGGAGATATTTCGTTTAGAGTTTTCCGTGTACAGTGCTGAAGTTCCTCTGTGTTTTCGGTCTCTTCAGAGTCATCTACTAATAAAAGTAATGGTGTTGTCCGTGAAGTCTCATTCTTTCCACACCTTACCAAGTAGGCAACTTGTTGTGCTACGTCATGTTTGGAAGCTGTGTTGTCCTTCAGAACTGCACAACGGAAGTCTTTTCTCAGATTCCACATTACATGCATGGCTAATGTGGTGCCTCCGCAACCAGGATGATGAAAAAGATTCACCATGACACATGTGCTTGTTGGATTTTTGGTTTTAGATTCAATTATACGTTTGAGTTGATCATATTTGTCCCGTTTTATGAATGGTTTTGCTGAATTTTTTTCAGAGAAATAGAAATTCCACCATTTCACTTTGTCGCCTCTATAGAATTCAGCTTCTGTTTTAATTTGAAATTCTTGAAATTCTTGACTATTCTCATCAAAGACATTCTCACACTCATTTTCACAGAGTACTTCAAGAGAAGGCATAAGGTCCTCATCCTTCTGTTGGAGAATCACTGAACTTCCTTCAGCAGATGGAAGAAGCCTCTCAGCATGTGGCTTGTTCTGTGCCAGTTTCAGTATTGTCCCATTGATTTCACTGAGCTCCAGGTCATATATACTCCGTTGGCTGATGTCATGTTCACATCTGGCTTGAATGAAATCCCTCCATTTTTGAAAGGAAGCATTGGAAGTGCATATACTTAAGATGTTCTCTGTACCGCCAAGGTTTTTATAAAAGGACACAAATGTGTCAAAAATAGGATCATTCATGGCTTCAACAGTGGAGAGGAGAAGGAATATGACTAAAAAATGTCCTCTAGGAAGAATGTATGGGTTGCAGATGAATGTGATCATGTCTTGTATTTGTCGTGCATTGTCTATTAACCATTCACTCGGTCTGAGTGGTTTGTCTTCTGGATTGTCAAGGTCTTCTCTGCCATTACAAAATACCCAGCTTGTTTGTTTGTACAAAGTTAGCTTTTGCACAATTGCTGCTGGGTCTCCGTGGAGCTGGTTAGGTCTGTGAAGATTTGCAATTCTATCACATGTGTAATTGTGGCAAGACCCATTTTTTACAGAGTCTGGATCAAAGTCCAACACACAGAACAATTTCAGTGTTGTCATGAACTGAAGATGCTGGAGTTGTTCAGGGTGACTTTTGTTTGTTACAATTATGTAGTAATCATAATGACCCAATCTGCTTCCTCCACATGTCAACAGATTCTTCAGCTTTTCCCCCTGGTTTGATGTGCCCTTGTTTTTAGTTTTATTTTCTACTTCCTTCCTCCTGTTGTCCAGAACTTTCACTTGGACATTCATTCGAGTCAGCTCGTCATGCAACTCTTTTGGATTACCAATTTTATAGATATCTCTGGTTGCAGCTCCATCTCTGATGAAAAGTGATTTTCCTTTGCTCTTCTTCCATTGATTTTCCTCATCCAGAGTTTGGACATCAAATAGTTTACCATGAACTATGCTGTGGGATGGAACAACATCCACCTCTATGACATATTTGCCAGAGAGTGTGCTGTCAGGGCAGAGCACTTCAACAAAGCGTGGTTGTCTGATGCATTGCTTTGCTTCATCTGTGTGTTCATCAAAATATGATTTAATACCCTGATTAAAGTGATCAATGATGGTGTCCTTGTCGTCAACACCGACCCCAATAATCTCAGCATGAGCATATTGAGAATCTTTGGAGTCTGCTACACCAAAGTGGATGGTTCCATTTGTGCGTTTGTTCATACACCCAGCAGCAAAGCGAAACACTTCTTTATTGAACTTCTTCTTTATTGTGTGAATATCACTTGTTCTGCCCATGAACTTATACTCATGAACTGGATCAATCAGATTGTCTGGTCCTGTCTCTGGTGGTAAAGTATAGTTCTGAATGTACCGATGAGAGGCAGCATTGCGATCAAATGGATAGAGACTACATGAGTGTTGCCCAGGCTTTCTTTTGATATTTTCATTATCAGTTTTGTCTGCACTCATAACCAGTGTTTTAAGGCCAGCTGCCTCCCTTAGTTCACTTTCTTTGGAGGTTGAATGACTGGAAGTTTCTTCAAGCATTTTTTCTTGGGAAGCGGCCGGTTTTAATACTTCTTTTGTCTGGCAGTCAATACTTGTGATCATATCCATTGAATCTTTATTAACGTTTGATTTATGGCTTTTCTTAGATTTTCCTTTTTTGCTTGATTTTGTTTTCAATTTTTTCACTGTATGTTTAGATATTTGTGTTTGATCTGTTGAAAGGTCTTGAATTTCCTCAGTTGGATCAGTTGGATCACTTGGATCTAACCCATCCTTTTTTTGCTGCATTTGGGAATGTTCAGGGGATGCAGAGTCTGATCCATTAGGCTGTTTTAACTCCTTTAATCTGTTGGTGATCATAACAGCTGGACCATGCTTAATGCCAAGGTAATGCAGATCACTGGGCTGGTAGCAAACTAGTGCTTCCCCTGATACATCTTCATCATATAACTTGTCTGCATATTTTTTATCCACTTTCAGTACTTCCGTTAACCAGTAATGTACATGCTCTTTTGTCCAATCCTCAACTAGATGTGGAAGTGTTGTTTTTCGACTCATTGTCACCACTGAAATAAAGAAAAAAATTTTTTTATTAATTAAACAAATTAATAACAATTTAAAAATGTCTGATGGCACAATCAATAACCATAAACTTTAAACCAATCAAGTGCTGTTTTCTGTACAATACTGTACACTCATCCAAAGTGCACATAGAAGAAGTTATCTTAATGTGATTCTAAACTATTCAAGCTCAAGAAGACTGTTTTCTGTATTACACACACATCCAAAGCGTGTGCACAAAAAAAAAAAAAAAAAGAATGTGAGCATTGCCATTTAGGTGATCCTAAATCTTAAAAAGTAGAGCTGTTAAAATCATGAAGGACTCCACCCACCCCAGTTACCATCTTTTCACTTTGCTGCCATTTGGTAAGCGTCTCCGTAGCCTGATGGCAAAAATCGAGAGACTCAGGAGGAGTTTCTTCCAGGCCACCAGGCTCCTTAACTCAAAACCAGCCTCTTAACATCTTCATGTCTCCACTTGATATTCACTTTATCAGTAAGATCTTCATCATTCTCTACCTCACACTGACATACTGACAGTGTCAACCTGTTTGCACATTTGCCTCTTGTACATTCCTGTGCATCTTAATATTTAAGACTACAGCATAATGCACATTGTACATCCGTGTGTATTAGGGCTGCACGATGTGTCGTTTAAGCATCGATATCGCGATGTACGAATCCACGATAGTCACATCGCAGGATGCGATGCTTTGTGTCGTAGTTGATCCGTTATTCATTAACTGTACGGGCCAGCTGCTCCCCGGCCCTTGACGAATGTGATTCGCGGATTAATTGCACAGCTAAACCATCATAGAGTGAAAGTTTATCATTGACAGGACTGAATGACTGAAGGACTGACCACATGCAAGTTTAACAGGGCAGAGAGAGAAGGAGCGCAAGAGAGTCAGAGAGAGAGAGAGAGAGAGCGTGCGAGAGAGACAGAGAGAGAGAGAGAGCGCGCGCGCGCGAGAGAGAGAGCACGCGCGAGACAGACAGAGAGAAAGAGCGTGCACGAGAGAGACAGAGGCCGGTGACACACTGGCTGCGTGGCGTGAGCGTCGCGTATCTGAAGCGTCCCAGAAGCGTGGTGGCTGCCTCGCGTTTTCTGTGTCTTTACACACCAGAACCGTGCCTGACGCGGCGCTGGGCTGGCGCGCTGCTGCTAGAGAGAGAGCGCGCGCGAGAGAGACAGAGAGAGAGTACATTAGAAGTACCATCAATGTTTATAGAAATGTATATGGATTTATTTTGCATGTAATTTTTTTCCTCTTATGAATATATATATATATTTTTGTTTTGTTTGTTTATATTCTGATATGTACAATGCTTTGGCAATATGTACCTTTGTATGTCATGCCAATAAAGCAATTTGAATTTAATTGAGAGACAGAGAGAGAGACTGAGAGAAAGCGAGCCGTTTTCAAACAACACGAGCTCTGTCTTGCTCTCTCTCCCTCGCGCATATTAATCAATTGACACGATGGTGTCGATGTTTAAATCATTTAAAATGAGAATGTAAGTGTGCTCACCCCATTTGTTTGTAAGAAAAAATATCGCAATATATATTGCAGAAAAATAAAATATCGCAATGTCATTTTTTCCCAATATCGTGCAGCTCTAGTGTGTATCTTAATATTTAAGACTACAGTTTACTTTCATGCACATTATTTTGCTTTCTATATTTCATCCTACAATATACATCTTTTTTTCATATTTTATTCTCATATTTTTATTGTTTACTTTTATTTCATTCTTACATAGATATATTTATGTATATTTTCGTCAATGTTGTTTTCTTTAATAATTGCACTGTCCATGGAGCGGACCTGACTCACATTTCACTGCTGGTTACATATGCCATATATAATTGTGTATGTGATGAATAAAAAAAATCTTAAATCTTGAAATATACAAAGTTATATTATGTAAACTAAAACTTTTATTTTGGATGCGACTAATTGCGATAAATCATTTGACAGCACAAATTTATATATATATATATATATATATATATATATATATATATATATATATATATATATATATATATATATAATTTTATTTTATATTTTTTTTCTTTTTTTTCAGGTATACATACATTATTTAGTCTTTGTATTTTGGTATCTTACATCCTCTGGATTATTGGAGCACATATGATGTTCAGATAAATCTGTTATCTCCTCTGATTTTTCTCCTCTCCTTGTGCTGCTCCTTGTGTTCTGCAATAAGAAGAAGCCTTTTTTGAGTCACATCCACATACAGTAATTATCAGTTTTGCCACTAGAGGCCATTATCAACACATTATGGACAACAATGATTAAGCACATCATTTAACCTGTAACGTACAGTTCTTAAGAATCCATTTCTATACACAAGGCTTACGGACATAATAAAAAACAAACTTATCAGTTATACTCACTTGTGAAAGTCTGAGAAAAATGTGAGTGTTTATGTTTCTTGCATGTGCTTATTTTCTGTAAATTTTTCAATACAGGTAAATGAACATCTGAGAGACATTGTGTCGCAGGAAAAAAAAGTTCCAGATGCAGTCGAACCTTCCATTCTTCAAAAGGTGAGGATATTCTTTAATAATGCATTAATATTGTATCAACAGATCACATGCTAACAAATGTCAAAGTTCTATAAATTATATAAATGATGCACTACAAAGCTCAGATGCAGCAAATCACAAGTGTTGACATACTGTATACATCTTATTTTGTTACTTTTAATATACAGTAATATTCAAGCATTTAAAATTTTGATGTGGTAGACATTTAATTGTTTATAAAGACACCTACTGTACAGCTTATTCTTAATTTATGCTATATTAAACATCAGTTACCAAAAAAATACAATTAAAATCTTCAGTAGTACTCACAGCATATCTTTGTAGATTTCAGCTTGTCTTTTCTGCTTTAAAGCAGTGTGTTGGATATGACCATATATACACCCCACCCTCCGGCTTAGTCATTGTCAGAGCACAAACCTGTTTGTACAGGTTCAGACATGTTTAGAATTTTTTTTGTTGCCTTAGGCAGTCTGTATACAAAACAGTACCTCGACACATTTGAATAGAGAGGCAGTAGCTCCTGGTAGCTATGGTGTTACAACCTTTCAATTTTCATCAAATGTAAGATATTTCTTAAGGTCATAGTTCACCCCAAAATGTTTGTTAATAGAAGATAGGGTTGCATGAGCTGTGATGAGGAAACATTATATTTTGATGAATAAATGATTTATCAGGTCTTAAAGGCTATTGGCTTTCATCAGTGTTACCAGGGTTGGGCTCCACTGACAATGTATAATGAAGGAAACCACAGTTCATGTTTTATTTGTCTTGGTGTGTTTTTTTATTCTAGTTTTATTATGGGCGCAAGCACTAGAGGGCAAATTCCCTTTATTTCTATAGTGCTTTATACAATAGCAGATTCATTGAGATAAACGGCAAACAGCAGAATCAAGTAAGAAAACTCAGCTAAGAAGACTGTTCAGATTATACAAAATGCATCTATTGCAGGCAGCAGTCATTGCCATGACAGCATGTGCAAAAGCCACATCCTGTGTGTGGCTTTTGCACATCGTGTCATGGCAGTGACTGCTGCCTGCAATAGATGCATTTTGTATAATCTGAACACACAACAAACACACACAAAACGCCTTCTCACTTGAATTAATGGGGTTTTAGTCTGAATAAAATGCTAGTAGCAGGAATATAAAATGAATAGATTTGATTATGATCATTTCATAAAATGAAGAGAGCTCGCCATACGTTTGAGATCAGTTTACTTTGTTGTTTCCTATCCCGCACGGAGACCGCCTTATATTAGGGTATTTCGCGATTTGGATCATAACTTCTTTTGGTATTTTAAATTTAAAAAAAAAATGTATTTTTCAAAATCTTTCTATGCTGTTTGTCACATTTGTTTGAATGTTAGCACACATCATCCCTAGATACTAAAAAAAAAAAAATGATCAAAATTTGTATTAGCTGACAAAAACATGTCCTTCTGGTATAACACAAATGTGTAATGGATTTAGTAAAAATCAGCAACAGGGTGGGACTTAAGCAACTTCATATTTTTAGCTAATATATGTGTCTAGACCATGCAGGATACAATTTTTTTTTAAGTCTAATCTTTTTCTTTCTTTTTTAGTTTACAAGGAAATGTGTTATGTCCAGTCTAGCGTAAAAGGTGTATTATGAAAGAGAGAATGCCACATAGGGTTCTTTTTGAAAATGTTTTAATTAACATTAGAGCTGTAGTCAAGTCCGGCTTTGTCGAGTCCAAGTCAAGTCCAAGTCCAGGACTAGTCGAGACCAAGTCAAGACCGAGTCCAAAGAGGTTCGAGTCCAAGTCAAGTTCAAGTCCAAAAGTTTAGAGTCCGAGTTTCGAGTTTCGAGATGTGATTTCACATAGAGCAGCTGTTACTACACAGAGCCGTTGTTAACTGAGAAGATGCACCAAAAAACGCTGAAAATGAAGTGGATTTAATCTTCTCTATTAACAACGGCTCTGTGTAGTAACAGCTGCTCTATGTGAAATCACGCACCTGATGGAATTAACCGCTGATTAGAGAACCGGCTTTACTGACGAGATGCGCATAACGATCGGCCGATCGTGATCGGAGCACCCCTAATTCAAAACTTAAATATACATAAAATAAATATGATATATTAAGTAGGTTAAACTGTGTCCTGTGTGACCGTGTCATAAAATAACATGCAAAGATATCACGTCTGTATACCATCCACATACAGCACATATCCACTGATCACATTTTTTACTGATCACTTTAAGTGTAACAGTAAGAGGAAGTTTTCCTTTGGAAGTCATTTCCCCTTTTGATACCATTGTGTCGCTGTGACCTGTTTTATCAAACCATTGCTGTTTCATATACTATGTCCTTAAAGTATGTTTCCACAGTACACAGTTTTAAGTGTGTAGTAGAATAGTAGGCAAGCTTTGGGACGTATTATCACATCACAAAACTGTGTCTTTGACAGATTGCTCTGTCACATAGTTTCTCTGTAAACTGGTCTGTCAATCATCTTGTCACAGTTTAGCTATAAGAGTGTGCATGGATCCACACCTCAAAAGTCGACCTGAAATAGTAGGCTAGACCATCCGGGGACTTTTGGCATACTCTTTTCAATATATTATGCTTTGAGACACACTTATTTTAATCTTAGATACTATTTAGGATGGAAAGTATGAGCATTGTAAAGCAGGGAAATACTGTTACTGAAGATTTAAGATGGATTTTTGTGTAAAACCACATTATTAGACAAATTTCAGTTGAATCATACATGTGGGCATTTGGTGCTTGGACCCCAATGATTGCTTTTTTGACTATTATTATTATTATTGTTATTATTATTATCATAGAACTGTATGAAAAATCTCTCAAGTCTCTCACTATTTGAAATGTATCTTGAAGTTTCAATACTGTCAACATGTTCCACATTTTACAAATACAATTTAATCGTTTATCAGGTTGACCCTAACAAAATGTACAGTGAAGTGAGAAAAACATGAAGTGAGGCTGTCTTTGCAAGGTTTTTATTCATTCAAATGAGATTCAAAGCAGCCTGAACTGATTTAAAATTACTAATTGTTCAAACTACAACAAGTAAAGTTTGTCAAGAAATACTGACATATTGCTCCAATTTATTGTGCACATTTCACTGTTTAATTAGTCAGGTTGAGCATACACCATAATATACTCACCTGTCTATGGAATGAAGTTCTTCAGGTATGACTTGAAAATGTATTTGTAGTTGATCTAATTAGTGTTTTGCTTTATTTTATTTTACTTCAAAGTCTCACAGTGGGCAATTGAAGCAACACAACACTACTTTTATTTGTTTGTAATAAGCAGATTAATTTAAAAATACTACTATTAATAATAATTATAATAAGAAATACAACAAAACATGCTTTAAAATAGGCGCCATGTAAAGTGTTCTACTCCTGTACCTTTTTATGTTGCACTTTTATCTCTGACTCACTAGATGTATTTTTTTCTTTGTTTGCCTATTCACTAATAAACCTTCTCAACTTTCTCTGATTTCATTGTAGTCTTTTGTGTTATTTTATTTGTAGTTTTCTCCCTTCCTCTTTCTCTCTTCCAATCTTATACCACCTATTTGTTCATATTCTGCATAATTATTTTAACTTGTTTATTTCCTAAATGGTAAAGCAAAGTCTTGCAGGTACTTTCTTAGCAGACAGCATTCAAGTATTTTTATATAGATTCTATTTTGTCAATTAAAACTTTGTCCTGTTTAGTATTGGCAAATTTTATTTTACAGTGATAGGTTTTCTCACTGCTCTTTAGTGCTCCTCATGGACCAATAAACAAACAAACAAATAAATAAATAAATAAAAAGCCTCCTAATGGGTGTTTCCAGTTGGGCAAATAAATTCAAGTTACACGATGCAATTATACTCCATTGGCTTACTCTTCCCAGTCCATGATCAGCAACTGTGACCCCCACCTCAAACACTGGAACATCAAACACAAAATGCAATATTCATTTTTTTTTTTTTGCTGCCATAGCAGCCATGGCGGTACAGGAGAGAGGACTCTAAAGCACGTCCGGTTCTGTGTCTCCCCCTGGTGGACAATCTCCTGAAGGACAACACAGACGGCTGTGCTCTGGCTGCACTACTGCATTTCTACTGTCCTGATGCTGTGCCATTGGAAGGTACTAATGCAGGAAACACTGTGAAATATGGATCTGTTTGTCCTTCCAAGTTTCACTCTATTCACACTAGATTGTGAATACATTACTTATGTTTAGGGAGCCACATGAGACATTGATTTATGATATTTGATGATGAAATGCCAGGAGCCATGAGCCATGAGCACTTGGTTTTATTGTAGACTTTCAATACGATTTAAAGGTATAATAATGGGTGTGTGGTATATGTCATCTACAATAATATTGTAATTGTTGTTAAAATCGGTGTATCACAAAAAAAAAAAAAAAAAACTTTGGCACATTTGTATATTATATTATATAAAAGTTATAATTTCTTAAGAATTAGGAAAGAGGAAGACATGAGCGAATGGAACAGACAGAGCGAGTAGGAGTGTGTGAATGGAAGCTTGAGAGAGAACAGAGGAGCACTTATTCAAACATAAAACACATCTCCACACCGAGGGTTCTGCACGATACATCACACATTCTTGCCCCGCCCTCACAGACTTTATGAATCTCCATCAGCTTCTACTTGAGTTCTGTCTCCGCCCCCTCAGATCTACTCATAATGTCATTGGCTGTTATGTGGCTTGTTCCCTCCCCATCCAGATATCTGTGTCAAAGAAACAATGTCATTGGCTGACAGTCTGTACAATCTCCAGCTGATCCAGGAGTTCTGCAGAGAAAACCTCAACAACTGCTGTCACTTCACCCTGGAGGACATGCTGTACGCCTCCAGCACCATCAAGGTAAACCTGACGTCAGTACAGTTTACTTCTCTTTACTACGCTTATATTTACGCAGTTAACATGCTTTAATCCAAAACGATTTACAAAAGAGGGACAAAAGCAATAATAAATGCCAGGTTTATTTTCCAACTAGATTAAGAAGCAAGATTGAGAAGAAGAGAAATGCAGAGAAGAGCTTTTTTTTTTTTGTAAATTAATACATTTAAATGTCTTTGCTGATACCATTTTACCATTTTAATGATATATTTTATTTGGATAGATCATCTTGATATGTTTTGATGAGGACTGTTGCATAACAATCACTGCTCAGATTTTCTTCAGAAATTTCAATCGATGTGCTGATTTGATTATTATTTTATTTCTTTTGTGCACATTTTTTTTTCATTACATTTTTTCCTGGTATGATTTACAATGAATAGAATGTGTGTTTGCCATTTGGTTCAGTGTTGCAAACGATACATGGTTTCTAGGATACAGATTCTCAGCGCTCTCCGTGGTGATTTTCCACTGAATATCCTTTTTTAGTTTGAGGCCAAAATGAATGAGTGATCACTTGAGTATTACAGGGAATTTCAGCCGACCAGTGCGTGTTTTAAATCTGACCGTTTGGGATGACTGAGTCATCGTTTGTGTGTATATGTGAGAATGCTGCCAAGTGGATTGCCTCAGACAGTTATGCTAAGCGGTTTGTCTAGATAAACACAGCCCATGTGTAGCAGTACTTCACACAATGTGTTACATTTGCCATTATGTACGATGAGTTTGTGGTCGATAATGTAAACCAGGTCAAAATGCTTAGTCTGCTGCTTCAGCCAATCACATGCTAAAACAAAGTAAAACAAAGGTTCATCTGATTTCTTTGGTCATTTAGGACTTAAGTGGTGTGTTTTTCACTTAATGAGGGCTTTTTCATGAGGCTAACATCCACTGACTGTGGGGAAATAAAGGTGTCAGGACAGAATAAATCAGCAGAGAGTACTGGGTCTGTTCTGTTCGTGTCAGTCTGCCCCGGCTTCTTTGTTGGGTCAGAACACCCTTTAATGCACTGAAAGAGACTCTTTTTATGGTTGCTGCACTGTTGCTTTCAATAAATGCTCTATATTATGTAATACACTAAGGACAGTCAGTTATTTTGCACAGTTATTATGCTATTTAAATAGCTTAAATTTGTGTTTGTGTGTTCTGTCACATCAGAATGTTATGATACCTGTAGGATGATCAGAACCTTGGCTTCAATGCCACCATGTTCAGATCATGTCAGAAACCTTCATATTCCTCATGCACTATATAGTATGTATAATGTGTGTAATATGGAAAATTTCTGTATGCATTGCAAAGAATACCTAAAGTAATATATATATATATATATATATATATATATATATATATATATATATATATATATATATATATATATATATATATATATATATATATATATATGTATTTGTTACTGTTTCATAATTTTCTAAAGTGAGCGCCGCACATTTTTTTAAAAACATTAGTCAGTACACTGTACTGTATGTATATACAGTAGTCGTTATCTTGCTTTTTGAAGTTAGTAAGAGTGTATTACAATCTATAGGAGAACGTTCACATCTAGTGGTTATTGAGGAACACTGGAAAGCTAGCACATCAAAAATAGGCAGAAAGGCTCTTTGTTCAGTGTTTTTAAAGATGGAAGAGAGATTGTTTAAAAGTTTGTAATAATTTTCTTCTCATAAATTTTTGTGTGTTTTCAGAGTAACTACCTTGTGTTTATGGCAGAGCTATTTTGGTGGTGTGAAGTTGTGAAACCATCTTTTGTTCAGCCCCGCACACTCAATACCAAAGGTAAGGTCTGTCTCATCCGGTGTCCTTCTATTTGGTGTGCATGCCATGCATTTTATTAACACCATTTTTATTTATTTATCTTTTCTTTTGTAGTATCTGACCCATCCCAATCCAATAAAATGGCTCCCATAACCAAACAAAACCTGATTCACAGGCCAGGCAGTCCTGATCAGTCTAGGTTTGTCTTTAATACAATGCAAGTTTGAGGTTTACAAATAATTGAAGTCATTTATCATGCGTTTATGCAAGTCTGAATTTATATTCCAAACAATTTAATCTTTTAGATCACAAGCTAACAATGACAACTCAGGTAAGACACTTTTATAGAACCTATAAGAGATTTTGCACCTCTCATTAATTTTGTGTCTCCTGTAGCTCAACTGGAAAAACATGGCTTTAGCACACATACTGTACAAAAAAAAAAATGTAATGCACTGAATAAACAACAAACTTGCTGTTTTATGTAAGTAAATGGGTATTTATTTCTCTCACAGCAGTTATCAGGCGGTCGTCCTCCTTGTCGTATGTGGACGGATGTGTGGGGACATGGCCTAAAGAGAAACGGTTTGTGCCCTCTACAAACTCTCTATCCCTTTGACTCTCTTACACTGTCTTTACATGCAGCAGATCGCTGATTAACTGTTTGTGGTCACCTCAGGTCTTCAGCTCATGGGATATCATTTGAGATTCCACTTGATGACAGCATGAGTTCATCTTCAGGACGTGGGTTGAGTCGATCGGCAAGCACTGAAGGATTGGGTTTTAAAGTTCACCGCGCAGCCAGGGGCATGCGAAGAAACCTCTCGTTCCAGCCCGTAAATGGGAACGCCCACAGCAAAATCCGTGAGGAGGATGTTGAGGAATCCAACAGACAGATCAGCAGACATCGCCTGGGAAACTATGCTGGGTAAATCGTTTCTGCCTTTTTGTCACATTCAAAGCTACAGTTCAACCAAAAATGTAAATCATTATTTACCCACTTTTTCATGTTGTTTTAAACCCTTGTGTTTTTTGAAACACAAGTTTGAATGAATGGAACTGAATGGAGAAGGTAACTGTCAAATTCACAAAAGCACAATAAAATCAACATACACAGTCCATACGAGTGCAAGACATTTGTTAATTATAAAAAGGTGATGATACAATTCTTTCTGCGGTGTTATCAAGTACCCACTCAATTCAGTACCCACTGAAAATCCAATGATATCATCCATACTGCAGTATTTCGCATACATGTAACATTAGCAATGCTTCCAATGTGTCAACAGTGTGACTTATGATCTAAATCCAATTGAAACTCTAGCACAGTTTGCATAGAAATGTTTAAAACAAATGCCATTATCTCAACCTCGCAGACACTTTCTGCTGTTTATATAAAGTTGAGAATTTCTTAACTTTTAAATCCTTTTAACACTTTATCCAGTCTGCTATCAATCCCACAATCCAGCACACGAGCATGAAGCTTGGCTTTCATAGAAATGCATTAAAAATGCCCACGCTTTTCCACGCAACCAAGGAGGTAAATGTACCGTATACATTTAAATGTCCCTTAAACCATGACTCTACTTTTCACTGTTGATTCGCTTCTGTGACAGGCTGCTTTATATCTTCTATTTTTAGGTGGTAGAAATATAGAAGAATGCTTAACTGCATTCAGTGGCAAGATGTTTTATTTTGAAGTAATAGTTATCCAAATGTTGAGAGTTCACTAAAACTGAAGGAATATCCTATCTTTCAGGTACTCGAATGGTGTATCAGAAGACAGCTCAAGCCCTCCTTATGACCCTCAGCCCAACACCCCCAGTATAGAAGAAGCCCTGAAGATCATCCATGACTCTGAGCGACCCCACAGCAGCTTGCAGCCCCCATCTGGGGACAGCACCTTTTTCCTCCACAACCCATCGTCCTACAACTCTGCATCTGAAACAAACGATCCAGAAGACTCGCTTTCCAAGGCCAGAGCAGTAGATGAAGTGGACCTAAATTCCACCTCTACTGACATGGACACCGGAATCCACGTCCGTACTGAGGATATCCAGGATGGACAGGATGAGGATTCATCCCTGAAGGACTATTCGGACATGGACCAGGACTATGAAGCTCGTTCCTGTCCACTTCCAGAGACATCCAGCAGCCCATGTCCAGACCTTTTGGGAACGCGCTCCATGGCCACCAGCATGGCCTCCTCATTGGGTTCTGCTGTTCGCATGACCAGCTTTGCCGAACAGAAGTTTCGTAAACTAAACCACGGCGACGGCCGCAGCAGCGGGAGTGGCGGTAACACGCCTGAGAGCGGCGACCTGAATGTCACAACCCCAGGAGCGACCGGGACAGTTCGTTCAATTACTCCTGACACGCATAGCCCCTCACGCATCACTTCCCCTCGTGATCCCTCGCACCTGCTGGCGTCGGAGATGGTGCAGTTGAAGATGAAGCTGGAAGAGAAACGCAAAGCCATTGAGGCGCAGAAGAAGAAAGTCGAAGCAGCTTTTACACGTCACAGGCAGCGCATGGGCAGGACTGCGTTCCTCAATGTTGTCAGGCGAAAAGGAGTTGTGTCTCCACTTGGAGCCGAAAGTGACGGGCCAGATGGTCTGGAAAAACAATCCAGTGACCCACAACCCCCAAAAACACCTTTGAATTCGAATGACTCGGATTCTAGACTTGAGAGATGTCGACCTGATGGTGCACCGCCGAAATCCCCTCTGGAGGAAGCAGCTGTGGAGGTGGATCTGGGGGAGTATACGCGATCCATCGAGCGCCTGAACACGTCTCTGAGCTTCCTTCAGTCAGAGATGCAGCGCTTGGCACAGCAGCAGGAGCACATCATGCAGATGCGTGAGCACCAAAGTTGGGTGATTTCACCACCGGATCCATCGCCACGCAAACAGCTGCGTGAACTGCGCAGCAGCAGTGTAGTTGGCCGAGGTTCGGTGGGGTCGCTCTCCCCCATTTTGTCGTCCACTGGTTCACCACGCACAGCACACCGTTCGCCCTCTACGATCAAAAGGAAGTCTGCATCTTTCCACGCAAGGACTCCACGAACGCCAAGGCCCAATGACCTGAAAGTTACCCCCTTCAGCCGGATGCTCAACTCGCCACAGTCAGTAGACAGCCTGCCTCGACTTAGACGCTTTTTGCCAAGTCAGACGCTTTCCAGCTCATTCGCGTATTTGGGACAGGACGAAGGACCTTCGAGTGAGGACCAATCAGCTAGAGAAAAGCCATGTAAGAAAGAGTCCAAAGATGCACTAAAAGCAGTTGCAAATTCACCATCTCCACAGGTGAATGAAGAGCAGGGAGAAGAAAAACAGGATGTTAGAGAAAAAATCATGAATGCGCCAACATCTGAGGTTCTGTCTAAGCCAACAATGAACCATTCAGCGGTAACCACCAGTGGACATTCAAATGAAGAAGAGTCACATGAGAAGAAGGATTTGATTGAGGTTCCTCTCTCTGTTCTGAAGCCTCTGGATGGACATGATCTGGAGAGCAGTAGAGAAACAGAGACTGGACCAGAATCTAGACCAGACCAGAAGATGTGTTGTGGCTTCTTCTATAGGGTGAGAGTCAGATACTTACATAGGAAGAATGAAGACTCAGCAAGCAGAAAACACTCACAAATTAGGAAAAGTTAATAAAAAGTAAAAAAAAAAATTAAAATTAACTTAATTTTACTGCCATGGTTGACAATATTTCTCTAAAATCTACAAAACCAGGGTTTTTTTTTTTTTCAAACAAATATGTGTTTGAGTTTTCTGTCATTTACTATGAAGCACAACACATGTTTTGGAGGAGACATTGTCTCTTACACCCAGCTGCACATGAGGCTCTGTGTCAGACTGAATGATTGTCTGTTTGTGTTGCTGTGACTCAGGATGACCTGAAGGCAGAGGAGGATATTGCACAGAAGAAAGCAGCTCTGATGGAAAAAAGGCTTCGACGGGAGAAAGAGATGCAGATCAAGAAACAGCAACAGGAGGCCGAGATGGAACAAAAGAAAGAAGCAGCACGGTATAAAAACACCACAACACCAACAATATAACACAATAGCAGAGAACTACACGATCACAGTAAACTAAGCCACACAATTAAAGATACAGCTAATTCAACATTTCATACCCACAGAAATCAATGAATCTACAAAAACTATTCAAAGTATGTTTTACACACTGTTTATCACTAAATAAATATATGGAGAACCAACTATTTTAATTTATACTCAACAGTATAACAATATGTAATAATAAAATGCAATATTTACTAAAATATTTTAAAGCATTTGATGTTTAGATCTGTCCAGAATATTTCTGGGTGATGACACAAATTAAAAATTGAAATTACTAGTAACTGAAATATGCTCCATCCAACATTCATCTCGTTTTAGTTCTGTATTTAAATGAATCCAAAATGGTTTGTAAAAGCCATTAAACTTGTAGAAGCAGGATTTCAAGGAAATTTGTTCATCGGATTCTTTGCTTCCTTAATCAGATTGAAAGAGGAAGAGGAACGCCAGAAGAAGGAGGAAGAGAAGGCAAGACGGGATTTTATAAAAAATGAATATATGAGGAAGAAGCAGCTCAAACTGATGGAGGACATGGACAGTGTTATTAAGCCACGCCCCCCTAGCATTAAGCAGAAGAAGCCACGCCCCAAATCTATGCACAGAGATACCATGGAGTCTCCAAAGCCTCCAGCACGGACAGCCACAGGTACGATGAGGAATCCAGGTCATCAGCCTTTGAGTTTTATTACAATATTAAAACCATGAAAATATAACTTTTTATTAATTGTATTTCTTTTATTAAAAACAACAATTATTATATCCTTTATTATATACTTTAGTCATATAAATACAGTATCTTAACTATGTTAATAATTATATATCTACATTTTGTTTTATTAAAATGTATATACAATATAAAAATAATACCCTTAATTTGTTCTTGTGAAATCAAAAGAGCATTTGAAACTGGCTTCTTAAAGAAAATGTTTGCCAATTATGTGCATGTATATGCATGTGGATTTGTGTGTTCAGGGTCACGACCTCGTGGATATTCCGTGTCCAGCTTATCACTCGCCTCCCTTAATTTGGCAGACAATGAGAGTGTCAAATCAGAGAAGAGGACATCCAGGTGAGACCACGTCCACAGTTCACTGTTAACTTCCCTGTAAAAAAATCATTCAAAAACAGAGAAAATAATGATAGGTTGTGTCGAGATTATAAATGTCACAGTCTTGTATTAACCAGTACTGAGACACATCTCTGTTGTCCTGTTCATAACCCTCTGTCCTCATCTGTCTGTGGTGTCTCGTCTTTTCTCTGGTTGCTCAGAGGCAGCAGACTGTCTCCTGGCAGTCTGTGTTTCTTTCTGAGCTCCCCTAAAGGGAGAAAGGGAAGGTCAGTTTGCAGACAGCATCACACCCACGTCATTAACTCACAGGGCTCTGACGGCTTGTCATTTCAGCTTGGGCGCTGGACAAACTCATTCGCTTGGACAGATCAGTTCACTGGTTCATCAGCATATTAGTGGAACATTATAAGCTGTTATGTAATTATCATATTTAAATAATTTGTTATAAAACAATCATTGGCAGTCTTTGTTTTCTTGTGTTCATATTTTGTTATTTTATAGTATTTATTTGGTTTTGCAGTGATTTTTTTTGGCTAATTTATCATAGCAGCACCAGAAAACGGCTCATATTTTCAGAATTGTTTATGAAACGCAATTTAGCATCATGTCTTAAAGGGATAGTACACCCAAAAATGAAAATTCTATTCCAAACCTGTAGACTTTCTTTCTTCTGTAAAACACAAAGAGATATTTTGTAGTTTTAGGATTGTCATAAAGTACTGAATTCAGTACCAGCGGGAAAATGCTGGTAGCATTTCATTTTTTAAATTTCAGTACCCACAGAGTCATTACTTTTTCAACCCTACGTAGAAAGTTGGTAACCAAATGGTTTTGGGTCGCATTGACTTCTATAAAATGGACAAAAATCCTATGTAAGTCAGTAGGACCAGAAACTGTTTGGCTACCAACATTCTTCAAAATATCTTCTGTTGTGTTTTTTTTTTTTTTTGGTTGGACTATCCCTTTAACCAGGTGCAAGTGATCAATTATACCTCTTCCATGTTCGTTTCTGTCCAGAAAAAAATTACAAGCGAAAAAACATTTTGTCAGTCCATCTGGTTGCAACAGAATCATTTGCATCACTGAATAAAAGCATCACATGAATTCTGATTGGCTATTATTTCTATGACAAGTCATACTGAATTTTTTCTTTCACTTTGGGCTTTTTAAATGACTTGAATTAGTTGCTGGAAGCTTGCACCTGGTTAGAACTTGAGTAATCTATTTCAGCTTCATCTATGTTCCGCTTCCTTTTTTACTGCTTTCAGCTTCTCAACCCCATGTGTGGAATTATGCTTACTACTGGTTTTTGGGCAGTTGATTTCATATGAAACATTGCTTTATCCAGCAGCAGTAATGGCCACCTGTTAAATTAGTACTTCAGGCTTTATAAAAGATCTATTTTAAGTGTGTCTGATTGTGTGTTTTCAGGCCAGAGTCTACAGAGGGCTTTCTGTCACCATGTCCGTCTGTAAGTGGAAATGGGGAGAACTGGGAGCTCGAATCAGAATCCTCTGCAGAATACACAGGTGACATGACAGTCTTGCAGTGTGACATGCAATATTGCATCTAAAAATATTTTCACTTTTATTATGCACTATTATGCATGCACTTTTATGATTTTAAAAGAAGTCACTTATGCTCATTAACGTTACATTTATTTGATCAAAAATACAGTAAAACAGTAGTATTGTGAAATAGAGAACAATTTAAAATAAACATTTTTCATTTTAATATATTTTTTAAATGTTATGTATTCCTGTGATGCAAAGCTGAATTTTCAGCAGCCGTTACTCCAGTCTTCAGTGTCATGATCCTACAGAAATCACTCTAATATGCTGAATTGCATTACTTCTCATCAATGCTGAGAACATTTGTGCTGCTTTATATTTCTGTGTAAACTGTCACACTTTTTCAAAAAATTTTGATGAATAGAAAGTAAAAAGAACTGCATTTTAACCAATCTTTTTTAGCACTGTAGCAAGTGTTTTTTTGTGTGTGTGTGTTACTTTTTTAGATCCTTTCTGAGTAAAAGTATTGATTTATTTGTAAAAATCTTACTGACCCTAAACTTTTTAGTGGTAGTGTATATTGAATGTTTGTACTTTTAAACATTTATTTGTTTTAATGAACTGCAAAAAAAGAAAAGAAAAAAAGTGATTTTAAATCCAGAAAATTTTAATTTTAACCTAAAATCTTCGTGTGGAAGAACATAATTTCATATATATATATATATATTTTTTATGTATATCAGCTACCATCAAGCTTTAGGCAATTTACTCAATAATAAAACTGAATACAATGAACTTTGGCATTTCAAATGGGTAGAATTGACCCACAACAATAATCTGCACACAATTGTTAATCTCTTCATCTAATTCTTATGTGTCTTCCTCTCAAGGGCCGAAGTTGTATAAGGAGCCCAGTGCTAAATCAAATAAATACATCATCCAGAACGCACTGGCTCACTGCTGCCTCGCAGGCCGTGTCAACGAGGGACAGAAGAACAAAATCCTGGATGTGAGGGGGAAAAAAGTTCCAAAATCCTAGCTGAAGGACATTCTATTTGATTAATATGGAGAATTAAATTTTTTAATCTATGTAACAAATAAATATTTATTTATGTATTATTTAAGATTTTTTTTTCTATCTTGGGGTTGTGGAATATAAAGATTTTACATGAGTCCTATTTAAATAAACAATTTTTAATTTACTTGGTGTAGCCGTTAGAGGTCTAGATTGTCATTTAAAACCTGAAGGAGAATAATAATTATTTCATATTCGTGAGTATTTGTGTTATATTTTTCCCAGGAAATGGAGAAAACCGAAGCCAACAACTTCCTGATTCTGTTCAGAGACACTGGCTGCCAGTTTCGCTCTCTGTACACGTATTATCCAGAGGCGGAGGAGATCAACAAGCTGGCTGGCATCGGGCCAAAGACCATCACACCCAAAATGATTGAAAACCTCTACAAGTACAGCTCGGATAAGAAACAGTTCAGCAAAATCCCTGCCAAGACCATGTCAGCGAGTGTGGACGCCATCACCATCTACAGCCACCTCTGGCAGATCAAGAAACAAAACACACCCAGAAAACTCTTCAAATAAGTTGACAGCTCACTGGCAGACTGCTGAGTGTTCCTGCCTATCGGACATTACAATGCACATCCTGAATGTAAAGAAAACACTTTTGCGGGCTTTGGATGTTCATTTGTGGCGAAACCTTCTGTTCTACAGTACACATCGTTTGCAGCACTGATGGATGCGCCTTTACGTGATTTTGATTTTGTGGCCTTATGCTTGTCTTGTTGTCTCTTTTATGCAATGCTTAACGCACACAGTTACTGAGTTTATTAGCAAGTCATTGCATCGTGTGAAGAGACACAGTCTTCTTCTTCTGTGTTTGTGCAGGTGTAAAAGAATATTAGGGACATAGTACACTTGAAGACTAACTTTAAGATGGTCATGCAGTTGAAAACACATTTAATGTACTGGAACCTCAAATTTTTGCTTTATTTAATGTCTGCGTTTTTATATTTTGGGTAGGATTCGTAATTGTTGCGCAACTGCTACTCCAGAGGAACGTGTTAAATTAGCTACAGTGAGAGTTGTTCGCTCAAGACTTTCTATAAAATGAACATGCTCGTGCTACTCTGTATGTGATGTAATCGTAATGATGGGGCCTTTAACTGAGTAAGTTGAGGACCAAAACTGAACATATTAGCTAGAATTATAAAACTATCGCTAGTGTCATGATCCAGAATATCTGGGTGCCATGTATGTTTGAAACATACATTTTAGAGAGACAGATCAGTTTAGCTGACTGTTTGAGGAAATTTCCATATGAATAATACAGAGGAAACACTGAGTTATTGAATATTATATAATGAAGCTTTCCAAAAGATGGTGCATATTATTGCTCATGTGGTAACTCATTTTTAATTATGATGTGCATTTTAAAGAGCTGCGATTATTTGGGCAGGCTGTTGTCCAGTAACACATTTTGTCTGCAGGTGCAAAAGATTTGAGATATTTGTTATTTTTACTAAGGGAAGTAAATCATTGTTTGAATTTATTGATGCTGTACAGATATAGTTTTACATACTAAGCATATTTTTTAAGCCATTGAATATTACTGATATTTTTCATATGAAAAAGATTATGTTTAACAGGGGGCAAGTATGACGGGATGCGATAAGAGCAGAAGTAAGCTCTTCTGAGAGATGTTCATTTCCACACGCTGTCTAATCTTTTTTAAGGTCATGTCTGCTGTTTGTTCATCATATGCTTTGTCTGTTTGTATTTGAATGTTAATCTCAACATAAATACAGATTTACAACCAAAAGCTTACCTGTTTGACCTATTTTCCCCTAGTATTATTATTCCAGTAGTATTTGCTTGTAATAACATTATTTATGACTTAGTGAGCAATTATGTTTAGGGATGGGAATCATAAAAAATTTAACCATTCTGGTTCTTTAGAAGTAATATGATTGTTAAAGGAACTGTTAAAAATTAAAAAAATGCATTGCAACAAACAACCACAACAACAAAAAACTTATTTAATTTAATGTATAAATAAAAAATATTGAGAACGCATATTGGGTTTAAGGTGTATATGAAAATGTTGTCAATAGTGAGTGATTTTAAGTCTCAAAGCTTGAAAGCTTGTAAATGCGTTTGATTCACTAAAAAGAACCGGTGCTTAGGAGTGATTCATTAGAGAGTCTGTACACTAGTCGCTCTGTATGCATCATTTGTTCGGGAATCGGGTTATACTAGTGTTTTAGACTCACTAAAAAAGAATTGGGTCAAAAGAGTGATACAAATATAAATAATTCAAAATGACGTCCCCTGTAGAAAAAATTAAACCATAAATTTTGAACCAAATATCGGTTATTAATTGTGTAACTTTCTCATATTTGTTGTTAATATTTTATCATTTTGTATTATTTGTATTTGTTTGAATATTCTGCTATTTGTATTTGTGTGCTGTTTGTGATAATTTACAATCAATTAGAACATGATAATTCCATCAGTTAAACCCCAAAATCTCAATAAACCGCTACTTTCTCGGCTTAGAATTAGTTTACACGGGTAGAATAATGAGCACTTAATGCTGCTAATCACAAATCCACATTAAGCCTCAGTTTGTTGAATAATGCGCAGTTCAGTGCGGGCCTGGGCGGGTTTTGCGGGGGTTCGTGTGCGTGAGCGCGGATTGGTGGAGAGCACAGAGGAAGCTTGTGCTTGACAACCAGCGAGCGCCAGGGACAACGAGAGCCTCTTTCCTCGAAACACTTGGGGGAAATCACTAGACAGTGCGTGTCGACACACCCTCGGTGGACCCACAGAGGATTTCTTCACTTCGTTTATATGTAGAGATTATCAGGTGAGATTAAAATCACTCTTCGTGTCGGTTATCTCCGTTGTTTTGAGGATAGGCGAGGCCGGGGAAGCACAGACACTCTCCCCCCGCAGCTAGAACAGAACAGCTTCAGTCCGTTCTCACTGGTGCCTGATGGGATGTTATGTGGCTTATTTAGGACATAATCAGTGTAAACGGCTAGATAACGTTAGATGCACTGTAGTGAACTCGTGCAGGTTCATCGTGTGGGAATTAAGCAAATCTGCGTTTCTCATATTGCATGTTTGGGGGTGGAGTGGCTTAGTGGTTCAAATAATGAGCTTCTATTACTATAAGGTTAAAGGTTTAAACCCCAAAAAGCAATTTCAGAATATACTACATTGTGCTTGTTGTAGAAATGCATGGGTGACCAGGAATTTATAGTGTATTTATTTTTTCAGACTCTCTTTATTGACTACTACAAATCTACCTGCCATTTTTTTTATATAGTTAGTTGTGTATCTCAAATTAAGATCATTTTTAAAGGAATAATATTACTGGAATACTATCTCATATTAATTAATAGTTTTCTCCTTCTTATAGTACTAATTCATTTAGCTATCAAGAATAATATGTGTTTTTAAAGCAAAATTCTAAGTGGTATTTTCATTATGATCATTTACAGTTATTTTAAATGGGTTAAGTTGGATGTGTGATGTGATGGTATTGAGGAACAGGCTGTTTTTGTTTTCGTAGAATGTCAGGTCACCTCCCATGCTTTTGTGTGTTTACATTTGCATTTTCTGGTATGTTGACTTTTCTTTGTCTTAACATTGCTTTGGTATTTTAATTAGAAGGTTGTTACTTCTTCACTTGTAGTCTTTCAGAGCTAGAGTGTTTTATAGCTACATCAAGGGGTTTATAAACTGAAGTAATAAATAATAAAGTCCCATTAGCAGTACATTTGTTACAGTGATCTGTCTTTGTTAACATTATTTTATAAAAATAGAACTGTTCATGACACAGCTTTTGATTTTAATAAAGTATTAGTCAATGTTGAAATGTTAAGGAATGTAGTTAAGAAATGCTAAACCAGGACTGCCATCAGGGTGGACAGTTGGAAACATAGTCATAAGCGCTGTGATAATAGGAGCCTTAAAGTCATGTATTTTGTAGCCTAGCCTTAGATCTGGGGAGGGAAAATGATTTCTGAATTCATGTTAATGAATTATTTCAAACCATCTGCTAAATGATGCATTAGTTTTCTTATTGTTTCTGCGAAAGCTTGCCACCATGACGGCTGAGGAGATCATAAATGTAAAGGAAGTGGAGATCATCAAGGTGATGCTGGACTTCCTGAACTCACGCAAGCTGCACATTAGCATGCTGGCCCTGGAGAAGGAGAGCGGGGTCATCAACGGCCTGTACTCAGACGACATGCTCTTCCTCAGGTTTGAACCATAAGCACCTTATACTGAGGCTGAGTTTAAATAAAAATTTAAAACCCAATGTGGTGGCATTATGAGCCAATCATATAATGCAGGAGCCAGCATGTTATGAAGTACCATTTTAAATTTTTTACTGTACCATCCCCCCTTCCACATAACCATTTTTTAAGGTTCAGGTTAAAATTAACTTCTAATATGGTGCAGTGTTGGTACTTGTGCCATATAGGTTGCCGGCACCTTATGTAATGGTTGAGTTTGCCTATTTAAAGTAAAGTTTACTCTGCATTGATTTGATAAAACTGAGTTGCATGTATTTCACCATTACTTTTAAACTCAAGTAAGAGTATAGACAATTTTGATTGAAGTTTCACAGCCCATGGCTCACTTGTGTTCCTTTGAGCGTGAGAGTGCACGAGAGTTTGGGTCCCTTTTCAGAATTCGGCCCCATTATAAACAAAGGTGCCTTTCACACCACTGCCCTGCTTGGAATAGACTGATAATAAGGCAAATACAGAATTCGGTAACACTTTAGAATAGGTAACATATGTTAACTATTAACTACCACATTTCTTTCAATAAATTCTTAATTTACTGCTTATTAATAGTTAGTAAGGTAGTTGTTAGGTTTAGGTATTGGGTAAGATTAGGGATGTAGAATAAGCATTAATATGCTATTAATTAGCACTAATACATGGCTAATATTCTAGTAATATGCATGCTAATAAGCATCTTATAGGTGTTACCTATTCTAAAGTGTTACCCAGAGTTTCATCACCATGTTAAACTTCCTGAACATGTTCTCTAATGTACTTTTTAAATGTAATACAATGTTAATACCAGTCAGATAATGAAATGTTGATTTCGACCTCATGTTTTCATGGAAAATGTTTCTTTGAATATAGTCTAAACTAGTCTAAATTGTTAGTTGTGGAAAGTGGTATTGTTATTCTACTATTAGAAGTCAAATGGTCTTTGATTCCTCTCTGCTGCAGGCAGCTCATTCTGGATGGACAGTGGGATGAGGTGTTACAGTTTATTCAGCCTCTTGAGGGTCTGGATAAATTTGACAGAAAAAGGTGAGAGATCAGCTCAGAATCTTTCTAGAATCATATCTCGTAGGAGTGTACTTGCATTTGAATGGGAAGAAAATAAATTGAGTCTTCTACACTTGAATAATAATTTTGTGCATTAACATTAAGTTTTTATGCAGTCACTGAATGTAGCAATATAAAAGCAGCAATATTACCCAAATTAAGAGCAGTTTATTTATATCAATATATCAATAAAAACTTAACGTATAGTGCTGCATTTTTCCATGTCCTCTCAGGTTCCGCTACATTGTTTCAAAACAGAAGTTTCTGGAAGCTTTGTGTGTGAACAACGCCATGTCTGCCGAAGATGAGCCACAACATGTGAGTATCATCAGTGTCACCATGACAACAAACACAGAAATGGTGCCATGTTGTCACATGTGATGTTTGATTACTTTTTTAATAGCTTTTATTTGTACGAGCACCAAATCAGTATTTTAGAATGGTTTCTGAAAGATCATGTGACACTGAGCAATAGAGTAATGTCAGCTGAAAATGTATTTTCGCATGACAGAAATAAATTACATTTTATATGTTACATAATATAAATATATCAAAATAGAAAACTGTTGTTTGAAATGCAATAATAACTCACAGTATTCCTGTTTTGTTGTATTTTGATAAAATAAATGCAGCCATGTTTAGACTTCTTTCAAAAAAGCTCTTACCAACCCCAAACTTTTAAACTGCTATGTATAGTTATTATCTTGATAATAATTAATAGTAATGCAAACCAAACAAGATATGCAATATATTATTTCTTGAAATATAGCAGAAGATAAAGAAACATACATGGAAACTCACTTTAGTTTTAGTGCTGTCAAACGATTAATCGCGATTAATCGCATCCAAAATGTAACATATGTATGCATACTGTTTATTTATTTTGCATATATAAATACACACACATACTGTGTATATTCTGAAAATATTTACATGCATATACATTTATATATTTATATTATTAGATTTTATATAAATATATTTAATATATAAACATAATTTTTTTCTTAAATATATGCATGCATGTGTTTGTATTTATTTATACATAATAAATATATACAGTACACACTCATATATTATGTAAACAAAAACGTTTATTTTGGATGCGATTAATCGCAATTAATTGTTTGACAGCGCTGCTTTATATGGTTTCTGTTACGCTTAATTTACTGGCATTTTGATCTTGAGAGTATTGTGTCCAAAAAACCATGGTAACTCCATGTGAGAAACTGATTAGAGCTTGTTTGCAAATGGCTCTGGCTTCTTTTTCATTCTGTCTCTCTGTGTTCAGTTGGAGTTGACCATGCAGGAGGCTGTGAAATGTTTGCATGCTCTGGAAGAATTTTGTCCATCTAAAGACGACTACAGCAAGCTTTGCCTTCTCCTGACGCTGCCCCGCCTCACCAACCATGCCGAGTTCAAGGACTGGAACCCGAGTACAGCACGCGTGCAGTGTTTTGAGGAGGCCTGTGGCATGGTGGCGGAGTTTATTCCCGCTGACCGGAAGCTGGGTGAGGCTGGGTTCCGCGCTAGCTCCAACCGTCTATTCCAGCTTCTCATTAAAGGCCTTCTGTACGAATGCTGTGTCGAGTTTTGCCAGAGCAAAGCTACCGGAGAGGAGATCACAGAGAGTGAGATTCTTCTGGGAATAGACATGCTGTGCGGGAACGGCTGCGATGATCTTGACCTGAGCTTGCTTTCTTGGCTCCAGAACCTGTCGCCCAGTGCCTTTTCTTGCGCCTTTGAGCAGAAGATGCTCGATATCCATGTGGATCGACTTGTTAAACCCGCCAAGGCCACTTACGCAGACCTTCTCACTCCACTCATCAGCAAGCTCTCGCCGTACCCTGCATCTCCTCTTCGGCGTCCACAGTCTGCGGACACCTACATGACACGCTCTCTGAACCCAGCGCTGGACGGCCTGTCCTATGGACTCTCTGGCCAAGATAAGAGAGCAGCTGGTACGGACGGAGGTAAAACTTCACCCATGTCACACTCATTCGCTAATTTCCAACACCTGAACCGCAGTGTGATGATGGAGAATTCAGGATGTCACAGCATCTTTGAGGAGTCACCAGAAAGGTAAACATCACCTGATACACCTGAAATATCTGCGTTTGAGTTTAAGATAGTGGACACTTTAAAAGATACCTCCTGATTTCTATAACCTGTACATACTTAAAAGGACCCATGGGACTATTTGAATTAGCTGATTTATAGACAATTAGCTGTGATTAATAAAACCACAATGTCTTTAAATAAAAAAAAGTGTCATTTATTATTATTATTATTATTATTTTAGTTATTTATTTTAGTTTACACTACTTGTCAAAAGTTAAGAATAATTTATATTTTTTTCTTATGCTCACCATTATTTCATTCTTCAGTGTAAGATGTTTCTTAAAAAATTATTCTAATATGCTGATTTTCTGATCAGTTATTATGAGTTGTTACTGGTGCTGAAATGTTCATAATGGTTATTATTTTTGTTATAAAAAAAAATCTGTGAACACCATGATATTTAATTTGATGAATAGAAAGTAAAAAAACAGCATTTATTTTGTAACATTATTACATTATTATTAAGTCTTTACTGTCATTTTTAATAAATTCAATGCGTCTTTGATGAATAGAAGTATTTATTTTTTTTAGCTTACTTACCCCAAAATTTTGAATGCTAGTGTATCACAGTTTCGACTAAAATATTAGGCAACAGAAATGTTTTCAACAAAAAATTTCTTGAGCAGCAAATTAGCATATTAGAATGATATCTGAAGTATAATGTGACACTAATGACTAGACTAGAGAAATGGCTTTTTGTCTTCTAGGAATAAATGACTTTTCAAAATATATTACAAAACAGTTATTTTGAATAATACAAATATTTCACAATATTTACTGGATTTTTGATAAAATAATGTGTCTGTGAGTGAGCATAGGAGACTTATTTCAAAAACCTTTTTTTAAACATTTGAATTATTCCAAACTTTTGAAGGTAGTTCATATGTATTATTGTTTAAAACACCCTGTTATAATATGCCACTGTTCATTTCATATTCAAGGCATATTCACTTCTGAGATGGGTTTGGCAGAACAGAATGACTTGAAAGCACAATCTTTTCAGAACAAAATAATTACAACGGCGAGGTGTGTGTCTAAAGTAATGTGGACTCTGGTCTTGCAGCTCCAGAACTGAAACTCCATCTGATAAAATGATGAGCTCACCCGGACCTCAAAACTCTCGCCCGGTCTCTGCCCCGGGTCAGGATGCCCCAGCCCCTGGGTCTGAGGAGAAGAATGAGGTACTTGGCTGCTCAATGAGTACATTGATATTTCCTGAAAATTAGATCAAGCACTCAAAACATTACTTTTAATAATATGCTTAATTTTAATTGAACAGTATTAAAATAAACACCAGTAATAAATTGTTCACTAAATTTAAGTAAAAACAGCTTCCACTTTATCACTGCATGGTTATTGAGGGCTTAGATTGGCTTTCACCAAGCTACTGTTGCTAGGCATGTCTTTGTGGGGGAATGTCACTAAAAATATTCTAGAATGTTGACTGATAAATTCAAATTATTTTTGTATGAAGAGTTTTAGTATGCTGACCTTTACATATTTCTCTTGTTTGAAGGTCTCTAGAAAGTTGACTGTCTGAGGTTGTGGTGAAGGGTTCTAGAATATTCACCATTAGTGACTGTTGTGAATAGAGTTCTGGAATGTTGCCATTTACTCTGTTGTAAGAAGTTAAAAAAGTTAATTGAAATTGAGCTATAGAGCAGCATTATTTAGTATCGTTAATCTAGACGCTATTGTAATTTGCATTCATATTTATATTTTCTCTTCTTATTTTACTTTTAGTTAAAGTTTTATTTTTGTTAGCCATTTTTGTCATGTTATAAGATTTAAAAATGTCTATATAGTTTCTATATATACATCAAGTCAGTGTAAGTGAGATGTACTGTATTGCACTGTGGACTAGATAAAATTAAATAAATGTAGGGTTTTTTTTAACTAAAATAAAAAAATATTTTATTTCAAGTATTATTTTACCGGTTAATTATATTATGGCTATTGGAATTTGCATTCATATTTATATTTTTTGTTCTTATTTTACTTTTAAAAAAGACTTATAGTCAGGTGCGACTATAAGTCTTGGTAATTTGACATGTACCAAGAAATTAACCAAGAGAAAAGAAAACATTACCATCTACAGCCTTCTATGCTGCTCACTGCTCCTGTAGTCTACACTGAAAACATAGAGCACCCTCTCGCGGCTGTAGATGGTAATGTTTTATCTTGGTTCTTCGTTCTAAAAAATTTGCGACTTATATTCCAGTGTGACTTATATATGTTTTTTTTTCCTCGTCATGACATGTTTTTGGACTGATGCAACTTATACTTAGGTGCGACTTATAGTCCGAAAAATACGGTACCTATTTCTCATTGATATCTCAGCACATCTTTGTCTCTTCTGTTTCTGCATAGTTGCGGGACTCCACAGAACAGTTTCAGGAATATTACAGGCAGCGTTTGCGTGTGCAGCAACATCTGGAACAGAAGCAGCAGCAGAGGGAACTTTACCAGCAGATGCTGCAAGAGGGCGGAGTCCAGCAGCACGAGGCCCCGCCCACCGCCAAGCACAACCTCACAGAAACCTTCCTTACCAGGTTAGCAGAGCTCCATGTCACCTCTAACATCACATCCAAAGGTCAGCATTTGTTCTAGAGCTTCACTGATGTGCATCACACCAGCTGAAGTTTACAAACACAAAGACACAAGGTGAAATCTGATGCTGCTAAAATCTAAAGGAAAGGAAGCAGAGAAAAAGGCAAGGCAGGTTGAATATCAAATGAAAGGCTAATGAGATGTAGATGAGAATGACCTCAGGGTTTTACAGATGGTACAGCGAGCTGCCAGGGAACTCAAAGTGGGTGGAGAATTCCCTAAGGAATACAAACACATATACACACACATGCTCTTAAAACCTACTTTCAACTCCCATTTACATAGTGTTTTATTTATTACCAGGCAGGGTAGTAGCTTGCATTTGTTCTTCCCAAGACAAATAGTCTCTTCCAACATGACAAGTAGGCTGGACCATTTTTTTAGTAATACCTGAATTAATATTTTTAGCAAATACGTATAATATACAGTGGAGTAGTGTATGAATAATGTGTGGAGTAGTTTATTTAGGATTTTTCCTAAATTAAATACACAATTTAGTTTTTAAAGAAAACAACAGTATAATAAATATAAAAAAAATATAATAAATGTTTTTTTTAAATGTTTCAATTGGTTTGTTTAAATGATTTTTTCCTATCCCTTACAAAAAAATGTAATCAATGGTGCAAACAGTGAAATCTGAGAATCACTGAACTCATTTTAGGCCCCTCTTCTCTTGTCCGGCTTACATACTTCTCTAGTTCTTCTGTTGCTGTGGTTACAGCGCACTTGTAAAACAGAATCATAACAAAGGGAGGTTTTGGAACCATACCGTGCCGTTCCACTGGTGATGTCATCAATAAAGGCCACAGCCATAAATAATGCAGCCTGTCAGAGGGGAAGGGGGGGGCAGAAGAAACACTTATTGTTCTGTCAACAGAAGCCTTGCTGGCAGTGAGGACAAGTTTAGGTGTTTACTATAATGCCACAGAAATAAAACGAATAAAAATGTGTGGCTTGTGCGTTTTGGCCTCATGCCACCTGCTTCGGGGGATTTTCAGGGGAAAACCCCCTTGACCAATGGAAAATGACCAGTCGTGGAAATGGTGGGTGGTGCTTGGCAGAGATTACGATGAATTTCAAATGAAGGGCTAATGAGATGAATCTCAGGCCTCTACAGATGGTGCTGCGAGCAGCTTTGCACCTAAAAGTGGGTGAAGAAATCCCCAAGGAAAACACAAATATTATAATCTGAACGCACTGTGATGTGTGTGTCTGTAATGAAAAAAGTCTTTCATCAGTCCAGGGGCACAAAAGCCCCCCCCCCCCCCCCCCATCAAAAAAAAAACCCGTATTTTGATGCTATTTATTATTTGTATTTGTATTGCATTGTTGCCAAATATCCACTTAATCCAGTGCCCTTTTTGTTTTCTAATAAGGATGTCAACGATTAATTGTCGATAAGAGATGTGATTGATTAAAGGTATTGATGGTCAATTAAGAAGATTAGTTTGGGGGAGGGTGTGGCTCATGTGCAAAACACGTGCAAAAGCGGCTGTGAGTAACTGGGCATGATCTTTTGCGAAAACAATTCACTAATGTACAAATTAAACTTTTAATGTGACAAAAACTTCAAAAAAGTACATTAAAATAGGAACAATGCAAAGGCCTTTAAAGTGGAAAGCAATATCAATTTAGAAACTAAGTAATGTTTAATAAAAATTTTCCCAGATAATTATTTCATATTTGGTTCTGACAGGGGCAGGACAGAGCCCATCTCTTTTCTCACATCTTCATGATTTTTCCTAATATTCCAAAGTAACCATTTGTAAAGGATAAGAAATAATAAATGCCTCTGCAATAGACTCATTTTGTAGTATTAAGGTTAATGATTAATAAATTAATTTGTTTTCAAATGATGTTCGAACATGGGTATAAAAATTGACATTCCTATTTTCTGTCTTACAAAATATCCTTTCCTAGTGTGTGAGTGTACACATGTGAAAAAATAATAGAATTATTAATAGAATAAAAATCTTATAATCTTATAATCTAGCTCAAAGTAAAAAAACAGTCACTGGGTTAATCAGAAATGTAAATTTAAGTATTCATGTTCGCAGTTTTAGTATTTATAATGTACTTAAAGGGTTAGTTCACCTGAGAATGAAAATTCATCCATTTTCTACTCACCCTCGAAGCATCCTAGGTGTATGTGACTTTCTTCTTTCAGAATAATCCAGTCAAAGATATATTAAAAATTTGTCCTTGCCCTTTCAACCCTTTCAATGGGGTAAGCGGGTGTTTGTTGTCAACAGTTCAGAAGACGTGAAATAAAGTGTGCGCAACTTGTAATAAAACGTCCCTCACACAGCTCCGGGGGGTGAATAAAGGCCCCCTGTAGTGAATCCATGCGTTTTTGTAAGATAAATATCCAGATTTCAAACATAATAAACACTTTTTTGCTGACCGTGGGGAACCGGAAGACGCAAATTTAAATTTAAATTCAAAATTAGATTTAATTTGAATTTGTATTTGTATGTTTTGAGAAAGCTCCTGGCTTGTGTTGTGTGTGGTATGCATCACATGGTCAGCCCATGGCCATGCCGCCTGAGACTATGACTAGCTCCAAGATGACTCTAAAGCTTCATGTTTTTTGTGTGTATGTATGCAGGTCTATTCAGAGACTGGAGGAACTAAATGTGGGAATGGATGATTTGGGAGAAGAGGTGCAGGCTCTCTCTCAGCAGTGTAATGGAGGCAGTAATAACAAAAGTGTAGTGAGAGACACTTCAGCCACACCACAGACACAGGAAGGGTGTGGAGGAACCAGCGATGTGGTCACCAGCACTCCTCAGAGGTCAGTAGGTCAAGCAGCCTGCCCTCCGCCCAGCCAGTCTCCTGTACTGTCCCAGAGGTGAGATTCACACTCAATCCTTTTTCTTTCATTGAAAGAGTTTGAATAGTTCTAGATCAGTGCATCCATAATGTAAGACTGCTTTTTGGGAGCTTTATGTCATATCGAATTCCAGTATGTTTTTGTAATTACTGTTTGGGTTCTTAATGGGGTTTTAAAAATAGTTTGTTATTTCCTGCAGTTCCCAGAGAGACAAAACTGGACACGATGACAGTAGTTTGACCTGCTCTAAAGGCCCAGAGGTACAGTGCGTCCTACAGCTCAACATTACAAATCCAATGAAGCTGACTGTATCATATTTGATATGCAAATTTCTAAGGCCTTTAAGTTAACAGCATGATCAGTGTTGCTGAAAAATCTGTTGCAGACAGTCTACTACATGCTTTCTGTCAATCTGATTGATATTTTATACTTTAAGCAAGTAAAAGGTATTTTAGGTTTAAATCTAAAGTCTAATATCATTCTAAAAACACTGCCTCCCTTTTTTTAGTGTATGTGTAATTTAAGAGTATCAAATATGATCCATCAGGCTTAGGAATTTTTATTTGTACATCGATGTATTTTTTTCCTCTCAATTAAAAACTAGTGAACTGTGATTATAAAGCATTTAAATATCAAAAAAATATATTTTCTAAACATATTATTTTAAGATATTTACTGATAACTGATATTTATCTGCCTTTTTAAATATATGTTTAAGTAAAAATCTCACTGGTTTACAAGCTGTCAAAACTTTATCTGAAACTGCACCAAATTGTGTCTGTCACGGTTTTTACGCTGCCTGAAGGAATACGGAGTCTAGGATAAACGGAATAAGGTTTTTAATATATCCAACACAGGGGATATCCAACATGGAGCACAGAGGTAGACACACGTAAGTAGCAAATGGCAAATGAAGACCCGACAAAACAGAACTGAAAGGACAAGGCTTAAGTACAAAGGATAATGGGGAAACACAGGTGGATGGAATAACTAAATTAACAGGAACATGGAACACATGAGGAATAGAATTGACACACCTGGGAACTAATCACGGAAAGACAGAAACTGGGTCACGGGCAAAAACACATTAAATGAGTCCAGGTGTGTGACAGTACTCCCCCCTCCCGGTAGGTGCGTCCTCGCACCGTAGAAACAACAGGGGGAGGCGTAGGTGGGAACTTGGGAGGAGGTTCCGGTGGAGGACGGACTTCCAGGAGGGGGCCAGCAGACAGGGACCACAGAAGGAGGAGCCAGGGAGGAGACGACGGAGGAAGGAGCCAGGGAGGAGACAGGAGCAGGAGGAGCCAGATGGTCCACCAGAGACCAGCCAGGACGGAGATCCAAGGTGGGGTCGACGGCGGGAGGAGCCATGGTGAAGGAAGGGTCGACGACACCAGGGGGCCGACAGGCGGAGACTGCACCGGTGGGTGAGGAGCCCAAGATGGAGCAGCACAGCCGCAGAGCCAGGGTGACGTCGAGGATCCGGAGGGCCTAGGTGGAGCTGAAGGCTCAGGCGACCAAGGCAGAGGCGGGGTCCTGGCAGACCGCTGTGGAGCCGGAGTGACCGAGGATGGAGGTGGAACTGGAGGGAAGGAGGAGCCTGACAGAGCCGGAGGGATGGAGTGACGAGGTGGAACCAGAGGAGTGGAGTCCCGAGGCGGCGGATGGTCGACGACTGACCAAGGTGGAGCCGGAGGGACGAGGGAGCCCGGTGGAGCAGGTGGGATGACAGGCCACGGTGGAGACGAGGGAGCTAAGAGCCAAGGCGGAGCAGCTGGGTCGAAGGACCGAGGAGGAGTCCAGGGCTCGGAGGCTGGAGGCGGAGACAGGGCCTTAACACGCCAAGGCGGAGCTGGAGACTGGCAGTCCAGCGGCGAACCACCGCGCCCCGATGGCGCGGACTGAGGGTGAGCTGCGGGACTGACTGGCACCAGCAGGGATGACGAGGAACTGGCTGGTCTAGGAGGAGGAGAGAGGAGAAGGATGGGAGGAAGGACAGGAGGATCAGGACTGGACGGAACCAGCGAAAGAGGAGTAGAGGGACCAGCAGGTTTGGGAGGAGGCGGGAGAGGGAGGCTGGGAGGGAATACAGGAGACACAGAAGATTCAGGGCTGGGCGGAACCAGCGGTGAAACAGAAAAATCATGGCTGGGCGGAACCAGCGGAGACACAGAAAATTCAGAGCTGGGCGGAACCAGCGGAGACACAGAAGATTCAGAGCTGGGCGGAACCAGCGGAGACACAGAAGATTCAGAGCTGGGCGGAACCAGCGGAGACACAGAAGATTCAGAGCTGGGCGGAACCAGCGGAGACACAGAAAATTCAGAGCTGGGCGGAACCAGCGGAGACACAGAAGATTCAGAGCTGGGCGGAACCAGCGGAGACACAGAAGATTCAGAGCTGGGCGGAACCAGCGGAGAAACAGAAGATTCAGAGCTGGGCGGAACCAGCGGAGAAACAGAAAACTCAGGGCTGGGCGGAACCAGCGGAGAAACAGAAGATTCAGAGCTGGGCGGAGCCAGCGGAGATACAGAAAACTCAGGGCTGGGCGTAACCAGCGGAGAAACAGAAAACTCAGGGCTGGGCGGAACCAGCGGAAATGCAGGAAAATTAGGGATTACCTCCATAGACCAGTCCATCAGATCCTGAACTTGCTCCATATGATCTTCAGAGACTGCATACAGCTCACCCTCAGTCGCAGGAGTGTGGGCAGGGCTTTCCTCCACGCCCTCGATCTCCACGAGGACTCCCACGATGCACGGTGTTGCCGGCTCACACACCTGGTCAGTCGCGCTCTCGAGATCCGGCTCCCTGTCAGTGGATGGCTCGGGCTCTGCGGCTGCGGTGGGCTCTGGCTCCGTGCGGCGTGATGGTGGCTGGCTGGTCTCTGGGTCGGGAGTGGGGCTGGCGAGGTCCTCTATGGGGCAGATGGTGAGAGATGAGCCATTTCTCGCCAGAGTCCACTCCACGAATGCCGCGAAATCCTCTCGAGGACCATCTTCGGACGACAACGCTCTGCATTTGGAGTTCAGGCTGGTGTTGTAGAAGGTGCAGAGCGCGCCGTCCGGGTAGCTGGTGGCATTAGCTAATAGGAAAAACTGTCTGGTATGGTCCTCGAGAGAACGTCCTTCCTGCTTCAGCAGGAGGATGAGGAATTCGGGACGATAGAGGGGATCCATAGACACTAAGAAAAGAAAAGACTGTGAAAAAACAAAAGCAAAACGGAGGGAAGAACACGCAGTTTTCTATTTTCTCTTTTGAGGTCGGGTCTTCTGTCACGGTTTTTACGCTGCCTGAAGGAATACGGAGTCTAGGATAAACGGAATAAGGTTTTTAATATATCCAACACAGGGGATATCCAACATGGAGCACAGAGGTAGACACACGTAAGTAGCAAATGGCAAATGAAGACCCGACAAAACAGAACTGAAAGGACAAGGCTTAAGTACAAAGGATAATGGGGAAACACAGGTGGATGGAATAACTAAATTAACAGGAACATGGAACACATGAGGAATAGAATTGACACACCTGGGAACTAATCACGGAAAGACAGAAACTGGGTCACGGGCAAAAACACATTAAATGAGTCCAGGTGTGTGACAGTGTCTTTGCAAATTGTTCATTCTGTTTCTTTTATACTGAACTCCTGTATACATGGTTAACATTCACTGAATAACACTGAATTCTCCTTCTGTGTCTCTCTAAACGCTTTAGTGTTGGTTTAATTACAGTTCTTAAAACTTCTCAGATCAAACACTGATTAGGGATTAATACATCACATAATCTTCAAAAAAACCTTCTCACATACAGAATGTTTTTATATGTGTGTGTTGCAGAAAGATAAGTCAAAAGCCAGGTTTGTGATGGTCAACACCCTGGAGGATACGCAGGCGGTCCGGGCCGTGGCCTTCCACCCCACAGGGACAATGTACGCTGTCGGCTCCAACTCTAAGATGCTGCGTGTGTGTGCCTATCCTGACACACTGGACACCAGGTCAGCTGCCCACACATTGCATTAAAACCCATTTAAATGAATAAATAAATAAATACATATTCCTGTTCTTACTGTGAATTATTCATCAGTGCATGTTATTTGTCTTTGTAATGTTTCGTTAAAATTTTACTTGTTAAATCTAAACCTGTATGAATTTTGGAACACAAAGAAGATACTGTATTCAAAAAAATTTTTGAAACTAAAATTATTTGGTTACCAACATTCATTAAAAAAAAATAATGTTTTTTTTTTTAAAAGTAAGTTATATAGTTAACATGATGGGAAGTAAGTGATTACAGAATTTTCCTTTTTGGGTAAAAGCCTCTGTTAATTCATATAGAATCAGAATATATCTGTTGATATACTGTAGTTGTTTTGTTCTTTTTTAGTGGTTCGGGCACAAGTAAACCTCCTGTGATCTGCTTCAAGAGGAACAAGCATCACAAAGGCTCTATATATTGTGTAGCCTGGAGCCCATGTGGACAGCTACTGGCCACCGGCTCCAATGATAAATACGTCAAAGTGCTGCCCTTCAACCCTGATACCTGCAATGCTACAGGTGATTGCAAACAAATATTCATCAATCTTTAAGAAATACACTACAGGCTTTTTGTCATGCACTGGCCAATTTTAAGATGTAATGCTATTTGACTTATCTATTTGCATCTGTAGATTTGAGTTACATTTAACATCTTTTTTCAAACAAAAAAAAATGTTTCGTTACATTTTGACTTTTACTTTAAGGAGTTTAATCCAAACACATCCACAATGCCTCTGTCTGCTTCAGGACCTGATCTGGAGTTCAGTATGCATGATGGGACTATCAGAGATCTGGCGTTTATGGAGGGTCCTGAGAGCGGAGGGGCGATTTTAATCAGTGCAGGAGCCGGAGACTGTAACATCTATACAACTGACTGCCAGAGAGGACAGGGCCTGCACGCGCTGAGCGGACACACAGGTACACACACGAAAATATATGACTTTATATTATATACACTCAAATTCTCGTAAATATGTTCATTCCTAATGTGATTTGTATGTGTTTTCTGTCCTCAGGTCATATCCTGTCTCTGTACACGTGGGGGGGCTGGATGATAGCGTCCGGCTCTCAGGATAAGACGGTGCGCTTCTGGGACCTGCGAGTGCCCAGCTGTGTGAGAGTGGTGGGGACAGCCTTTCAAGGAGCAGGTGGGCTTCACCTGCTTTTGTTTCACACTTTAGCACTTTGTCTGCTAGAATATGGTGTTAGCTGGATTTACATGGTCTCTAGCTAGTCCACGCAGGTCATTTATGCTTATTAGTTGGTTCAGACTGGTCTAGACAGTTGACCAAGTGCTGGCAAGGCTGAAATAGTCATGGTAAAGCTGATCAGAAATGGTTACAGCTATCATGTTTCAAAAACCAGCTTGAACACCGTGAGCTGGTATGACCTGGTTTTTCCAGCAAGAAAACTGTATATCTGAGCCGATTCACTGGAAACATTACATGGCCTCCATCTTGCATACTAATGTGCTCGATCTGCCAATTTGGTTTTATATTACAAGATTTAAGTCACTTTCAGACCAGTCTTATTTTAGTATCATTGAGAAAATGTAGGTTTTATAAGTATTTTATTTGTTTTATATGTTGTTTTCATTTTCATTTTAGTTAAACATTTAATAATGTTCTGTGTTTTTCTCATTTATTAAATAACGCATTTCATATTTATAAATTTAAAATGTTGCCCTTACGACTCATTGTTTAATCTTTTTAAACATTTAATTTTATTTTAAAGTTTTTTTTTTTTTTTTTAAGTAATTCAAGTTTTGTTGTTGTTGTTGTTGTTTTTCATAATACATTCTAATTGTTCAGTTAATTATGAAACTATCCCCTGGTTTCACAGACAAGGCTTAAGCCTAGTCCTAGACTAAAATATGAATCTGAGCTGTTTTTATGAATCTGACCCTAACCTAACCCTAACCCTAACCCTAGAACTTGCACAGACTGATCCTAAAACATGTCAGTGCCTTAGTTTTGTCTTAAGATGCACACTAGTAATGCTTTTTTCTAAGGCATATTTATATAAATTACTGGTACTGAGAAATTAATAATATAAAATGAATATAAACCTTATCACCTGGGTAACCAGATTTGGTCAGTGTTGCTGCTGAACTGTAATAGTACGTGTGTGACTGTTCATGTGGTTCATGTGGTGTGTGTGAATTCACAGGCAGTCCTGTGGCGTCGGTGGCAGTGGACCCGAGCGGGCGTCTGTTGGCATCAGGGCAGGAGGACAGCTCCTGTATGCTGTATGACATCAGAGGCGGGCGCACGGTTCAGACGTACCGGCCTCACTCCAGCGATGTCCGATCGGTGCGTTTCTCCCCCGGCGCTCATTACCTGCTCACAGGATCCTACGACAACAAGGTCATCATCACCGACCTGCAAGGTGAGATTTCAGATGACCCTCAGTGTTAAAGTTCATTAAATGCTTCATTGTAGAATTTTTGTGTATTTATCATGTTTATTAGTTTTTAAAATATTTTATTAAATATATATATCTATATATGTTTTTTTTCTTAAATATATTCATTTTCGAACATGTTCTCTCTGCCGAATCCATTTATCCATTAAGCATGTTTTATAAGATGCTGGTTTGAACTCTGCCATGAAAATAACCAAAGAAGCTGGAATGGCAGTAAACACAAACAATCATACACATTTTAATAAATATAGATTTTTATTTCAGTTTTATTTCTTTCAGTTTATTTTATTTCAATTAATGATGTTTTTCGGTAACTGTAATAACCTTGCATGACATCTGTTTATCTAATTTTATTTATTTAATTTTATTTTACAAAATTTTTACACATCAAATGAAACTAGTGTTATTAGTTTTTATTTATTTAGTTTTTATTTTAATTATTTTGAATCATTGTTTTTTATTTTTTTTTTTTTTATTTATATTTTAGCTAAAGGTTATTAAGCCATTTTAGTAGTTTTTGTTGTTTTTAAGTTTATATAAATTTTATAGATTTTTACTTGCATTTTAGTTTATTTCAGTGCATCAAGTTACACTAAATGAAAATGAAAAATGTTGTGGGTTTTTTACTTGTTTCATTTATTTATAAAAAAAAAAAAAAATAAATGCACCTCCATATAATGCTATATAAATGACAGTTTAGAAATTATTTTACAATTAATTACATTTTTGCACGGTTGCATGAAGGTTATAAAAAGCTCGTAATAAAAAAGCAATTGAAAAAAATTATACAAATATTTAGTATTTATTTATTAATATTTATTTAGACAGGTTTTTTTTTTTTTGGAGGGGCATAATTTCTTTTTCTCCCATGTATTCAATGTGTGCCAAAGGGGCCGCATAAAACATTTTATCAGGCCTTCCACAGTCAAGACAAAATTGTATATATATATGCATTATATATATATATGCATTATATATATATATATATATATAATACATTTTGTAAATGTAAATATGTAAACATTTTAAGCATTTAAAGTTTGTTTGAAAGCAAAAGGAGTTTTGGACAATTGTATGTGTTCACAGGTGACCTGACGAAGCCGCTGCCGTTGACCGTTGTGGGAGAGCATGCTGATAAAGTGATTCAGTGCAGGTGGCACACACATCACCTCTCTTTCCTGTCCTCCTCTGCTGACCGCACGGTCACACTCTGGACACAGGCCACGTAGAGCCAGCTCTGGCCACTAGAGGCAAACAGCACATGCATATACAGTATGTGTGTGCGCTGTGCTTCTGTTTTGACTCTGTTTGTTATAAGTGTGTATTTATTTTGTGTTCCTGGAAGTTGAGTTCTTTATCAGTGAATGGCTGAGATAAGTGCAAACCTTTTTTATGTACATATTATCTGATTGACTGCCAGTGTGTCTAATGGCCCTGTGCCATATTGGGATGCGATGCTTTGTTGTAGTGTGCTAGCTTATGTATGTGCTTCCCATTCACACAGACTCAGTGGTGTCATCTGATCTATACTGTGGCCTTCCTCTCTGTGTGTCTAATCTCCATACATCTGTACTTGCCTGTTTGAATCTAGCCTCTTGAAATAGATGCAGTATTCATTATCTGTGTAATTTTTGATGTATCACTGCAAACTGTATGAATGCAACCTGACTGAGTGAAAGATGTACATGCAGTACAATGCTTGCAGTCTAAAAACGTGAACATTATTATGACCCGCTGCAAATACTGTTTCAAAATTCAGCTGCTCGTGTAAATATCAAAAGCAACCTTTATGTAAACTGCCTTTAAAAATGCTGTCAAGTCAGTCTCATTTATAGTGGTTAATGTTTGAATTGTACTCTTTCTGCTTGAAACAGTCTGCAGCCCCTGTGAGTGCCTCTGAATTGATGGCATGGTTAAAGTATTGATTTTTTTTAATGTAGATGAAGGGAATCTGTGTCCTGTAAATGTCAGTATATAGCTCTAAAAACTTCAAATGAAATGTTTTGGATGTTGGCACACAGGTTTGTTAAACGGGTGAAATAGTTTGACACTATGATCTTGCACTTTTTGTGTTTTTTAACATCCACTTCCTGTTTAGTTTCAAGCACTTTTGTTTTTTGGATAGTTTATGTTGTATATTTTCCAGTGATGTAGATTTTATTATTTAATCTTAAGTTTTTACAATTAATTTTAAAGCAAAGCCAAACTAACATGTTGACATATTTTTATATGCTGGAGCAGCTCTCATTTGAACTCATGTAGTGAAATATTGTGTCATTCCTGTAATCTTTTCTTAATCATATTTGGACATAAATGACTACAGTAAAGGCTCATGGGACAAGTCTGCTGCTGTTATGTCTGAATAAATAACCCTATTCTCTGCTATGCCTCCATTAATTTGTATTAAGCACTTTTTGCTAATTTCTTGCTGATTTACCTTAATAGTTCATCACATTAACTATGTACAATATGTGTCCAAATAACGTTTTGTCTTAATTTTGAACAGATGTTTTCATTTTCAAACGTTCTGCTGAAAAAAGTTTATCTAAAATGCCTGTTTTCAAAAACTAAAGGGTCGAAATACGACGTTTCTAAATAAACATTCAAAGTTATTTCTACTGTATATTTGTAAACGCAGACCCTGCATATTTGCATAGATGTTACACACTACAGTAAATGAAACTCTGCCTACGGACTAGAAAAAATATATTTATATGATATAGACCAAGTAAATAATTCAGTCTTATTTTATTGAAATCTTAGGCCATTAGCGATACAGCATCATATCCTTCTAATATACAAATGGCGTGAAGCAGCTGGGTGACTGACGTAACGCCTTAATGTACACGTCAACCCTATGTCATTTACATAATAGAAAACTGCTTTCGGTTTTTCTCTGGCGCCAAGGGAACTGTACAACTTTTCTCTTTAGGTTAAACGAGTTCGGTTAAACAAGCTAAATTTTACGATTGCATGTTAGATGCGGTATATTAAGCGTTAAAAAGTACCTGGCTGATCGGCATTTCATTTTAATTCGCGGTTCAAGGTCTGTTATCAGACACGATGAGCAGCTTTGGTAAGCGCGATCTGACTTGACAAACTCCAATAGTTTGATGCAAATCTAAATCTCTATTTTTTACTTCTAAATAATTAACCAGGCTATTTATTTTTTTTTAAATGAAGAGTTACAAAAACTTGAAATATTGTTTTAATGTACACCAGACAAATAATCGTTTGTGTATTTGTTTAATGCCCAGAGGCCCAGTTTGTGGATGGCCACTTCGCTGAGCTTGTTCAGAGGGTTACCTCAGTGATGGCAATAGCAGATGAACTAAAGAATAAGAAAATGATACATAATGAAAAATATTCAGAGATTAGAGCAGAAAAAACAGACCAGGGCAAAATGAGAAAGCTCTTTGAAGCACTAAATGCTGGAGGAGACAGAGTGAAAAATGACTTCTATTATGCTCTGAGAAATCATGAACCATACCTCTTCAAAGAGCTGGGTAAGAGAATCTACAGTTGGTGTTAGTTTGATAAGTTTATAAACTTGAAGCTACCTGTATTGGTAGTTTAATATGACCGGTTGTGTGTCTGATAGGAGGTGGTGAAGCGATGGATTACATCGATGGCCACCAGAACAACCAGCTACAGTTAAACTGAGTGAGTGAAACCTTTTTTCAATTGCATGTTATGTAGGTTACTGTATTAGCATACAAAACACTTAAATTAGAAAGAAAATGCTTGCAGGCATAAGGAAATACTCTCTCAGTTTTTTTTTTTTTTTTTAAGATTGCCGATATCCTGTCATTGAGCAAAAATGTGCATTAATTCATTGTTCACTCGAATGTCTAATTTTTAGATGAAAGTTTACAACACCAATTACAAATATAAAATAAAGTCCACGATGTTACTAAACATCCTGTAATCTTTCTTGTTCAGAGACCGAAGACCTCTGCAACCAAGACACGCAAACAGACATCACTTGGAAAATAAGATGCAGCTGAAGATGAAGAAAATTCACACATTTGAAAATTGTCACCAGTTATTCTCCCTAATGTCACTGAAAACCCACCTTTTCCCATAATTACTTTGTGTTCAATATGAATATATATATATATATATATGTGTGTGTGTGTGTGTGTGTGTGTGTGTGTGTGTGTGTGACCATGGACCACAAAACCAGTTTTCAAAATTGAGATGAATAAATAAGCTTTCCAATGATGTATGGTTTATTGGGGTCGGACAATATTTAAATACTGAGAAAATCTCCTTTAAATTTGTCCAAATTAATTCTTAGCAATGCATATTACTACTCAAAAATTAAGTTTTGATATATTAACGATAGGAAATGTACAAATAATCGTCATGGAACATGATCTTTTCTCAATATCCCAATGATTTTTGGCCTATTTTTTTTTTTAAATAATTTTTACCCATACCATGTATTTTTGGCTATTGCTATAAATATACCCCAGAGACTTAAGACTGGTTTTATGGTCCAGGGTCACAGGGTTTTCCTTAGGCAAAATTTTTTAACCTTTTTATGCAGTTTTTTAATGCTAAAATCACAATAGTTTATACATCATCATCCATAGCTATTTAGCCAAATCGTTATATTATATTTTTGAATTAAGAAAAAAAAAAAAATATATTGCAGTGCTTGCAAACATCATGATATTCTGTTACACTGCAAATTATACATTGTGGGTTTTTTCTCTCCAAATACAGGTGTTGAACTTGTGTTATATATATATACACCTACTTTTTTTTTTTTAAGTACACCCACTTTTTAATACATTTATGATTAAATTTAAATCAAGGAAACTCATCCATTGACTTGCATCAGTGATGTTATAATTCTTGTGAATGGTTATATACTTGCTTTTATGTAATTTAGAGCTGCATTTGTAAAGTTGAATGCATTTATATTCTTCATTTTCTTTCAAACTGCGTTCAAATAATGTGCTTCTCTTTTCACTGGATTCCCTTCTCATTGATAAATTGATAGCTTTGTGAATTGGTTTACACATTTCATTTTTAATTTTGTAATTTGCATTACGTTTTCTTACCTGCCAAATAATTTAATTTGATTATTCTGGATACTGATATGTCAAAAGATTGCAAGGTGTCTGATGTTACTGTACTTCAGATCTATCCCCAAGGTTTAAGCATGAGTCCATGATTTGAACGGAGCAAAAAAACATTTCAGAGAGGACTTTTTCATTACTTCGGAACCGCATACTAGCATAGCCTGTAGGCCTGTGCTCTTATATAAAATATCTTTCTAGGGCAGGAATGATGAGGGACGTTTTGTGTGGATTTGAATTCTGCATCTGTCTTTCTTCTCACTTGAATGGATGTAGCTATAGAACTAGCTTCAGCTACTTATAAGCAAACAGTAGTTCTGATAACTGGTAAGAGAGGTGAACTGCGAGGTTGGTTAGTTCTATAGGGGGAGATCGGGTTGTTTTAACATTTTTTTACATTTCTGTGTGTATCTTGGAGTTCTTCTAAGCCAGTGCATTCAAAGTGTCTGCTATTAAATGCTGTAGATGTTAGTCTTCTAAAAAAACAACCAGCCCAAACTTGCCTGGACATTTGTTTCTCAAATACAGAACCAGAAAACCACTTGATCTTCATTTCTTGAGATGCAGTCTGATACCATGACTGAAAAAATCTAGTGACCATAATGTCTTAAAGGAATCTTCAGTTTATTTAGAATAAATTAGTGTTAGCTGGGATGGTTGACTGAATCTGGAGAGTTTTAGAGTTTAGGCTGCTGTTGTTCTGCCTTGTGCATGTTTACAGAAAAATGGCTGAAGCCAGTATTTCATGGGATGAGGATCGGGTCATCTGTACAATCTGTCTGGATCTACTGAAGGATCCAGTGACCATTCCCTGTGGACACAGCTACTGTATGAAGTGTATTACAGGTTACTGGGATCACGATGATCAGAAGAGAGTCTACAGCTGCCCTCAATGCAGACAAACCTTCACTCCAAGCCCTTTGTTAGGTAAAGACAAGAGGACTGAAAAACAGGTAAAGCAGTTATGGTTATGCTAAGGCTAACGCCTAAACAGGTAGATTGATGTAATATTTGATAACTTTTGTCGTGTCAGCACCCTCTTTTAATAAAGTTCTGGGCGTTTCTTGGAAGTAAACCAAGATAAAATTACTAAGTCTGTCTTCTTACAAAGTACTGTTTTCTACAGTACGTGCAGTAAATCTACTGTACTGTTACAAAATCTCAAAACAGCTTAAAAAATGTTGCATATGCATATATTTCAGACCAGAAACAGGTTATATGAAGTCTGATATTATGCAATGTTACAAATTGCTTCCTCCTTTCCGAATCATTGTGACAAAGATTATTTATTCCTCTTTAACTGTGTTTACTTTTTATCTTTTACTATGTCATTAACCATCAGTTGTTCATAACAGCCTGTGCAAACAGTACAATATGGATTTAATGCTAATGTGGTTTTTGTACTCTTTGCACAGAATGGTAAGCACCAATTTAAAGCTACCATGTGTATATTGCCTTCTTGAATTTCATTGTTTATTTATTATTTATTTTTCTTAGTGCACCACTTACAACATTGTGCTTTAAAATATTTCCATACAGAAAAAAGAAAAAGGACCTACTTATTGCATATGCTTGGCAGCTGTAAGTAATGGTCTATCTGATAAAAGGAAGATAGAATTTATTCTAAAGTTTAATTTAATAATAATTTGAGCCAGTGGAAGAATATGTTTCAAAAAACTTAATGTGATTTTCTTGACCATTTCAAGCTCTTACGTGTTTTTAATTGCTCAAAAGAAAAAGAAAAATTTAATTTAAAAAGAAAATTGTGCTGAACAGTTTTTGCATTCAGATAAGCAGATTGAGGTTAATTAGACTGGAACTTTATTATTTTCCTTTGTGTTTCCAGTCTTATGATCTGGACTATGGTGAAATTGAAGCGTTCAAGGGTTACTTACAACCTAGACTTACAAGAGATGACCTACAAAGACAGGTGATGAAAATATATGGAAGAGGTAATGCTACTTACTGTTACATTCAGAAAGGAGTTTTGAATGATTTAATAGTGTATTAAAACATATTCTAGGGTTCAACATTTCATCAAGGCCTATATTTTATTTTGATTAACTAATGTTGAAAGTGTTATTTACAGCATGTCATTAGTTATACAACTGTTGTGTCAAAGGCTCTCATTTAAAAAAAAAATGTACCACTTTATGCTTTTTGGCATTTTGTTTATTAACCATTTTTTTCTAATTTATTTGCTCGTGTTTTTTAACCATTTTTCCATAGGACAGAGCAACATGATTTGTTGGTACAAGTCTTCAGTCTTTGACAAATCTAAGTTAGTGGCAGAGTGTAATCTTGATGAACGTGTGTATCTGGCCTTCTGTTATACTGAACCAGTGATCATTCAGAAGAGCAAAGAGCAGACTGAGAAATACTATCGTGAACATGTGAGGTCTGTGGATGCTTCATCTCATCTGTTATCAAATGACAAGAATCACAGCATCAGAATAGACCAGCTGTTCAGTCCGGACAGTGATGAAAACACACCGAAAACTGTGATTCTCAGTGGAGATTCTGGAAGAGGGAAATCCTTCACGCTACAGAAGATCATGTTGGACTGGGCTTCTGGAGAACTTTACTCTGAAAACTTTGATGTAGTTTTTCTTCTGAAGTTTGAAGAGCTGAAGTGTATTTCTGAGGAGATGAGCTTATTTGAGCTTTTGAGCTGGAGTTGCAGCTTAAAATCGTATCAGATCTCACAGATACTGGAGTTAACAACACCAGAGAAAGTCCTCTTCCTCATTGATGGAATTGATGAATATGTATCTCATCCACCCAGTCATTCGATGTTAGTACTCACTAATCCATCTCATAGAGCCCGACCCATGGACATTCTTAGGAGCGTGTTAAAGGGAATCTTGCTGCCTGAGTCATTCATTCTTGTCACCACAAGATCTCTAGCTGCTGATGCAGTGATGAACCTCCTCAAGGGTCCTCAGCGTTTCACTGAGATTATGGGCTTCTCTGAGAGAGGGGTGCAGGAGTACTTCCAGAAGTTCTTTCAGGATGAACAGCTCTTCAGGAAAATGTATGAGAGAGTGAAGATAAATGAAAACCTCCTGACTGCCTGCTCTGTGCCTTTGCTGTGTTGGATGGTCTGTTTTTGTCTGAAGAAACACTTAACAGATGATGATCGTGTGATGAGAGAACTAAAGACAAACACCTCCATATATGTGCACTTTGTGTCCACTCTACTGGAGCATCATGACCAGAGTCAGTCTGTCCTCACCATGCTGAGGAGTCTGGGTCAGCTGGCAGAGAGAGGAATACAAAATCAACAAGTCTTTTTTGATGAAAAGAGTGTAGCCAAGACTGGCTTAGATCCAGCTACTAATTTGTTCTTATATAAAGGTGACCTTAGAGAAAAACATGAACCAGTTTATAAGTTTATCCATTTCAGCTTTCAGGAGTTCTTCGCTGCGCTTAATTATGTGTTGTTAGATGAAGAAGTGTCCTGGTGGAAAGTCAGTGAGCTGTTTAAATTGATGGAATCAGAAGCTTTAATTTGCTGGTCATCTCCTGTTTTGAGAAGTAGACTATCAAATCCCATCCCTTCAGTCATGATGTTTCTCTGTGGTCTCTTAAATGAGAAGGTGAGCAGCTCAATCTTTCAAAAGATCAGGTTAACGGTTCCTCACACCATGAAACTGAAAAAAAGGGAACTAAAGAAAAAGTTGATGAAAAGGATTACTGCAATGACACGGCAGTATGGATTTGAGCTGTTTGCTCTCCACTGTCTGTATGAGTTCAAGGATGAGAGATTTGTCATGGAAGCTCTTAAAACACACAACCTCATGGATCTGTCTAACATTACTCTGAGGAGCACAGATTGCTGGGTGCTGCTGTACTGTCTTCAGTGCTGTCCAAACATCAGATACCTGAACCTCATGTACTGCGATTTAACAGCTGAGAAACTCAAGATTCTTCAGCCAGCGCTCTGTATGTGTGAGAATCTGAGGTCAGTGTGTTTGCATGGAGAGAAATGCTTACTTCTTTTTAACATATAGTTACTGTATATTTTACTTAAATCTTGAATTAAATGTTTTCAATTGTTTCTTTGTATTGTTTAATGATTTATTGTAATGACACTTTCATATCTTCATATATTTGTCCTCATACTTTGACCCATATATCATGTTTATGTTATGGTCTGCTTTAACAAAACATTTCTTAAAACATTTAAGATGATAAATTATTTTTGTTTTTGTTTGTGACTCAAGGTTTTCAGTGGAGTACCTGTCAGAAGTTGGAGATTTGATCCAGATTCTCTGGGAAGCTGAAATCTTGAGAGAACTGAAGCAAGTTTTTTTTTTTTTTTTATTACAGCCACACAGAATATAAAACCAATCATTTCCATTTTTATAATATATGTATTTATATAATGTTATCTGTTCTTCCTACTTGTTAGAGTTCAGGAAGATGAGAACAGTTCTGAAAGTCCCAGATGGTCACTCGTGGAGATGTCTTGTAAGAAACTATTGCACAAAAAATTGTAATCTGTATCAAGATCAAGAACACTGCAGAAATCATTAATATTGAGTGGACAATGCTGTTATCAAATGTTTCTCTGTGTTTCTGTCTGTTTCAGGTTGTCTTTGAGCTCCTCGGAGAAGAATCCGTCATTTCCAGCAGTCTTGAACATCAGTCTTACATGTCCACAATCAGAGTTATCCAGCACTGACTGGACACTCTTCTTACAGAGACTCAGCAAGACAGGAAAAGTAGCAGACGAGTTAGATTTTTATTTTTATTTTTATGTACTTATTTATTTTTTGCTCTATTTATCTCATAACTGTGCTGTTATCCATACATGTAACAATCTTTTAAATCTTTTGCAGTTCTTCAGCTCTTGATGAGCATGTCAGTTTGTTGCTGTCTTCATTTCACTCTGTGGGTTTGAAGACGTTGAATCTGAAGCTGGTCAGTCTGAATAAGAGCTGGGCTTCTGGGATTATTTCTCTTGTCAAGACCTGCACCAGTCTACAGCAGCTCAAGTAAGATCATTTGCATGAGTAAATGATGACTGACAGTCAGAACAGATAATTGATTATTCCAAATTATAGATTTTTTCCATCATCAGAGGTTGGTACTGGTAGAGTACCCAAAAACTGTACTTAAGTAAAAGTACTTATAGAAATATTTACTCAAGTAAAATTAAAAGTAATAGTCTGAATAGTTACTTAAGTAAGAGTAAAAAAGTATTGGATAAAAAAACTACTCAAGTATTTAGTTACTAGTTACTTTGGATCATATTCTGTATATATTTATATATATATATCAGCCATTCCAATATGTTGATTTACTATCAATGATGTTCTTTTTAGCTGTCTATTCATCAAAGAATCCTAAACAAACTGTCACTCGTTCCAAAAAATGTTAAGCATCAAAAATGTTTCCAGCACTTGTAATAAATCAATATATTAGAATGATTTCTGAAGGAACATTGTGGAAATATCAACATTAATTGAGTCTAGGAGAAGCCATTCCACAGCACATGCTGTGTTCATCTAATAAAGATATTTATCGCTAGTAAAAAAAAATAGCCTTTGCAGATTTGCTTTCAATTGAATGTATATCCAAAGCCACGTCTTCAATGCTCTTGATGTTCTTAAACTTTCTCTTACAACTCTGAGTGAACCACTTGAGACGGCACAGCGTGTGCGGCAGGGAACTGATTCTGGTTTTTCCAACTGATTTGATCAAGCTTTTGAACTGAATTGACTAAATGTGACTGGGCATCGCTCATTGCCAAAAGAAAAGTACGCGTTTGGAACTGAAGCATTTATATCCTGTATTGCATTAAAATAAAGTAACGAGAGGAGTGTGGCCCACAGTAACAAAGTAAAAGTACAGTTTTTTTCCTTCACTTTAAATGTACTTAAGTAAGAGTAAAAGTACCCATCTTTAAATATACTCCAAAAGTATTAGTTACCCAATAAATGTACTCAAGTAAATGTTACTCGTTACTGCCCAGCTCTGTCCATCATATATTATCTTTTAAACTCACACTCTGCTGCAAGCTAATTGAAATGTCACTGTCTAAAAGATAAAGTGCATTGTATGTATTTTAAAAGTATATGTATTTTAAAAGTTTGAAAGTTTGCTTATTACTGTTTGTGTAACTTCAATATTGTAGTGTCTGTGTCACTGGATTGCTTTTGGAGGAGGGTCTCACATTACTGAAGAAATCACTGACAGATCCACACTGCACTGTGATCATTAAAGGGTTTGTGTGCTTAATAGCTGGACATTTGACTTAATCCAATAATAAATAGTTTAAGGAAGTTCATTTTATTTTAATCAAACGTTTAATTGCTTATATGAACAGATATAATAATAATAACAGGTAAAATATGAAGTTTAAAATCTACAAAACCTTAATTACTGAGAATTTTACAAAAACCTCCAAAATGATCCTTCAAAAGAATATTGGTGATGTAATTTGCATCTTTTTATTTCTTCCATGTTTATCAAGGAGGAAGTGCAGTAAACCCACTGACCAGTGCAAAGAACAGGACTGGAGTCACAGCTGTAATGAGAAAGTGAAGATTCACCTCGAACCAAAGGTTTTGGAAGAGCTGGAAGAGTAAGTATTTACATTTTTGTTTAAAATAAGGGTAACACTTTAGAATACTGTTCCTTACTTACTGCATATGTAATAAAGAATTATTGAAGAACTAACAGGGGATTATTCATTAACACTTATCTCACTACTGTTAACTACTAAGGACGATGTGTTAACTAATCAGAATTTTATGATTATGTAAAGTAACAGTTAGCTAACTACTAATGAACATTTATACACAATGACATTGAATTGTGACCCTTTCATATAAATGTTATTAGCAGAAGTAGTAGTACTAGTATTATGAAAATGCAATGCATTTTATAGAGGATTTGCCTGTGTAGTGAACTGGTTTGTGGATCGTTTTTGAAAGAAATCAGCCTCCAATAGGAACCCCACCACCACTCCAGTGCCTTGGGATAACTTACCTTAGTTTTTATATTTTATATATAGTACTATATGTCTGCCTCCTCAGCATATACCACATTACCATTAATTCAGTTCCTGTATGTAAGGCAAGGACTGAGGGAAAGTGAAAATATTAGTAACCAATTAGTAATTAATAAAGAATCATCAAATAATTCTGCAGCACTTATTTTGAAACTGAAACAGTAGTCCTAGTCTAAAGTGAAAATATTGGAAACCCATTAGTAATTAATAAAGAATTATTAGATAATTTTGCTAGAATTACTTAGAACCTGAAAAAGTATTCTAAAGTGAAAACATTGGGAACCCATTAGTAATTAATAAATAATTATCAAATAATTCTGCAGGACCTATTTCGCACATGAAACAGTAGGCATATTCTAAAGTGAAATTATAGTGAAGACTTCCACAGGAATTACTTAGAACCTCTTCTAAAGTAAACCTATTAGTAAATAATAATTACTACATTATTTTGACACAAATCAAACATACACTCTAAAAAAAAACCCTATAAAAGTAAACATAAACTTTGTAAAATACACGACTAGGGCTGTGAATCTTTGGCTAGGCAGCGATTCGATTCGGTGCACGATTCATAGGTTTTCGATTCGATTCAAGAACTATTTTTGCAAATTTAGAACGATTCAATTCGATTCGATTCACAATTAAATTTGATTTGATTATAACAATTCGATTCTGTACTCTTTAAGTGCATTCACAGGATTATTTAAATGCTTCCCCTAAATTCCTTAAATGCTTAGTTGGCGGCAAATTACAGCAGCCTTTATGGTTAGAGAACCATCGCTTAAAAAACAACAACAACAACCTTTTGTCCATTGTTAGATGCTATTTTAATGATGCTATGGCATGACATGGCATACTTAAACATGTATGTTAACCAAGATTGTATATAAGCTAACATTTTGTCACACCAGGGGCATAGCCATCATTTCAGAAGTGACAGAAATGGCAAATACAATCATTTTAAGTATGTAGCCTATATATTATCATAATTATTAGAATGGAATGGAATAATGGAATATTATTACATGGAATTCTCTTCTTTTGTATTACTTTTAATTTCCTGTAAGAAATCAAATACACAGCTGGACAATAATCAGTCATTTGTAATCAATATTTTTTTCTTAATGGCAGTTTTATGATTGTTTTATATACTACATTAGCAATTATTTCAATTTTCTGCACAGAATAAGGTAGAAAATATATGTGTTTCATCAGTTCATTCTGCTTTTATTCAGTTTAGCTGCAGATAAAGCCTGGCACGTCTGAGAGCGAGATCACTTCTCTTTCAGTGTGAAAACTTCTTTAGCTCATTGTCACAGAATAAAATGCTATAGTAGCTATTTAACCTTTCCTCTCCATCAGCGAATGATGATTCTGAAAGAAAAGGTGCCTGATGTTTGTTTGCTAAAGCAACAAACACTACTTTCATGCATCTGATGATCAAATAAATATTTCAAGGTCATTGTTAATGCTGCGTTGTGAGTATTTGCACATAACTGTTCAGTACTACTAATTTCCTAGTTATATTTCTTGAACCTTAACTAGTACATATTTAATAGTAGTTCTTCAAGAGTTATGACAGAATATATTAGTTATTGATTAGTTAACTGTTACTTAACATAATATTGTATTACATACTGATTAGTTTAAACATCTTCCTTAGTAGTTAACAGTAGTGAGTTAAGTGTTAATGAATAATACATCTATACTTATTCATTTAGCTGACACTTTTATCTAAAGCGATTTACAATTGCTATATCTGTCAGAGGTCGCACGCCTCTGGAGCAACTAGGGGTTAAGTATCTTGCTCAGGCACACATTGGTGTCTCACAGTGGATTCGAACCCGGCTCTCTCACACCAAAGACATGTGTCTTATCCACTGCTCTAACACCACACCTGTTAGTTCTTCAATAATTCCTTATTAGTTATGCAGTAAGAAACCGTATTCTAAAGTGTTACCCAAATAAGTTTATTATGTGTTTGTCTTTCATCTCATTCATTATTATGACCTTTGTTTTCTAGTCTGAACATCTCTGAGCCGGAACCATCTGACATGAATCTTTACTGTCAGTCTTGTGTTCACATTGTTGACTCTGATCAGTGGGTTCAGGTGGAGCCGTCAGTCTGTACAGATGAAGGAGGCTCAGAGTTCAGGATCAGCACTCCGGCGGGTCGATTCGAGTGCAGCAGGACCAGAATGCGATGGATCTGTGCTGGTGACATCACTCTCCAGTATCGTGCAGTGGATGGAGGTTTCCTCAGTGAAGAGCTGGAGAGGCTTCAGTGTGAGAGAATTGGTCCTGTGATTGATGTGACAGTGATCTCAGGGAAACTGGAGGAGGCACATCTACCTCATTACGCCTGTTTAGCAGAGTCAGACCCCTCTCTCAGAGATGCTGTGAAGCTCCTCACCAAAAGAGATGAAGGAATATCTTTACAATCTGTAGAGCTGAACCGTTATCATGCCAAAATAGTCCAACCATCCTTCTCTCTTACATCTCTAATCATAAGCTGGTTCATAAAGTGGGAAGAGCACTGTAATCTTCTTCTGTATATGCGGTGTAAAGATCCTCTCATTCTTCACATCTACTTTTTTCCAGTGAATGACACTTGTTCAAAAGGAAAAGTTGAGCAGAATGAAAAATCCAGTCTTTTGATTAGCCATCCCAGACCTAACAGACCATTTCGGTTGAAAACACCTCACCTCCTTGAGGTTCCTGGTGCATCTGTCCATCCCATAGAGGGGATTTCATTTAGAACAGACATTGACCCAAACTTCTTCAAGGTCAAGCAACATCAGCATGACGATGTAAAAATGAATCTTATCAGAGAGGAGGACGGAAAGTCTGTATGGAAGGCTACAATATGGAAAGAAGAATTTGCCGCCATAAATACAAGGCAAGTCCAAGAAGAACTGCATCTGTGTTCTGAGTTTGATAAACTTCAATTCTTTGAGAAACACAGATCAACACTCATTAAAAGAGTTAAAAATGTGAAGAGCATTGCAGATAAACTGTATGAGCAGAGGATAATTCATGAGGAACTATATTCTGAAATCACATATACAAATTTGACCAGTCAGGACAGCATGAGAAAGATCTGTTACTCGGTGCATTCAAGTGGTGTGTTTGCAAAAGGTAAATTCATTGTGGTTCTTCAGGAAGAAGAGCCCCATCTCTTTGAAGAACTTGTGCGTTCAGATGCTTAATGATCTCTTAGTGGATATATTGTTTTAGATGGGCAACTGTAAATATGAACAGCCAAAATATGCTGAATGATTAAATGTTACTGTTTAATTCTAGAATGTAAGATAAATTGATTTCTGGACAGAACTTGAATATAAATTGAATGAATTTTATTAATAATAATAATAATAAATAATTGGAGATTACTTTTTAGGTACTAATATTTTTACTAACTAAATAAGACATCACTCAAATGTTCAGCTTAACTATACATAAACGCATAAAACATCTAGACTGCTGAAGTATATTTTTTTCTAATAAGATTGTTGAATAAGGTGAATTAATTTTTTTTAATGCAATTTTTTTTTCAGATTCAGCTGTGTTGTATTTGGCATGGTTAATGCACATTTATAGTTCAACCGCTTCTTTGGTAAACTGCATTTTGACATTACAAATAATAAAAAGTTAACATTTTGATATGAGCATATACGGACTGCAGTAGTCTACTTTCACACTAAATTTTTTTTGTTGTTTTCTACAAGCCTGTTGCAACAATTAAAATGTTTTCATTTTAATTATAAGTGGCAAAAATAGGTCATGTGATTTTGGCAATGTTATCAAATGACGTGGATTTAAAGGCTTGTGGTAAAAAGGATATAACAAGGATATAAGAATATAACAGTTTTAATGGCTGTTGACCCCTTGAAACGTGTCAACGATAGCTGTAGCAAATCAGTGTGCACAGTCTGCATACGACCAAACCATGTTACTTAGAAAACTAAATATTTGCCAGACTTTTCAGTTTGAAACTGAAATCTAAATGTATTATGTATTGTATTGCATGTCATTTTTTTATGCCCGGAGGCCCAGTTTGTGGATAAGAAATTACGCAACGCTTATTCAGAGGGTTACTTGTGATGGCAAATACAAATGAACTAAAAAATAAGCACGTGATACATGATGAAAAAAATATTCAGTTCATAACAGCACAAACAAACTAGGTTGGGCAAACTGAGAAAGGTCTACATTCTGGAGAGGAAAAAATAAATTTTATTATCCTCGATCCTACGAGCATGGGTAGTCTAATGTGACCTGTCCTGTGGTTCTTGTAACAGGTGATTTAATCTGGAAACACAAGCCTCCAGATCCTGATTCCAAAGTAGCAACCAGCAAATGAGTTTACACTATCATTATCAATATAAGTCATATACTGGAGCTTGTAGATCTCTGCAATGATGGTAATGAGGCAGCGCAATCTCGATTAATGAGCAGAGACTTTTATTTTGTTATCAACCAATCAGCCAGTAAAAGAGTAATCCATTCAAACAGGCAGCAGACAAAAGCAAAAGTACCAATGGGAACATGTATCAGTGAACCAGTCAGGTAAGAGCGAGGGGGGTAATAATCTGGCAGGGGATTGGCTTACTTCAGTAAAAGACTTATTAAATGGGAAAAGCTATAGGCTGCATGGTATAATTATTTTATCAGAATTCAACATTTCAGAATAAATAGCCAAGTTAAACTACTATTTTTGGACCACACCTTAATACTGACTTTTTAGCAAAATTTTTAACTGTATTGTGGGAATTTTTAACTACTAAAGTAGTCACTGTTGTGTCTTTTTTTAGACTGGAGTGACATGATTTTTCAATTTAAAGTATGAGTCATTGATAAATGTAAGGTTGCAACAGAGCATAATCTTCCATGTGTGGATCTGGACACCCGTTACACTGAACCAGTGATTATTCAGAGGAGCAAAGAGCAGACTGAGAAATACTATCGTGAACATGTGAGGTCTGTGGATGCTTCATCTCATCTGTTATCAAATGACAAGAATCACAGCATCAGAATAGACCAGCTGTTCAGTCCTGACAGTGATGAAAACACACCGAAAACTGTGATTCTCAGTGGAGATTCTGGAAGAGGGAAATCCTTCACACTACAGAAGATCATGTTGGACTGGGCTTCTGGAGAACTTTACTCTGAAAACTTTGATGTAATTTTTTCTTCTCAAGTTTGAGTACAGTAGCTAATGTGTATTTCTGAGGAGATGAGCTTGTTTGAGCTTTTTTAGTTGCAGCTAAACATCATATCAGATCTCAGAGAGAATGCAGTTAACAACACCAGAGAAAGTCCTTATTGATGGAATTGGTGAGAATGTATTTCATCCCCCCAGTAATTTTATGTTACTAATCCATCTCATAGAGCCCGACCCATGGACATTCTTAGGAGTGTGTTAAAGGGAATCTTGCTGCCTGAGTCATTAATATCACAATATCTCACAATATCTCTTCTGTCCAGTCTACTGGAGCATCATGACCAGAGTCAGTCTGTCCTCACCATGCTGAGGATTATCATTATCATTATCATCTGGACTGAATCTTCAGCCGTTCCCAGTATGTCAGTCTTATGTTCACATTGTTGATTTTGATCAGTGGGTTCAGGTGAAGCCGTCAGTCTGTACAGATGAAGGAGGTTTCAGAGTTCAGGATCAGCACTCACTGATTCTACTGCAGCAGAACCAGAATGCGTGGGTCTGTGCTGGTGATGTCACTCTCCAGGACCGTGCAGTGGATGGACATCTCCTGTGAAGAGCTGGAGAGGATTAATTGTGAGGGAATTGGTCCTACTTTTTTCTTTTTCCAGTGAATGACACTTGTTGAAAAGTTGAGCAGAATGAAAAATCAAGTCTTTTGATAAGTCAACCCAGATCTAATAGACCTTTTCGGTTGAAAACACCTAAGCTTCTTGAGGTTCCGGTGCATCTGTCCATCCCATAGAGGGGATTTCATTTAGAACAGACATTGACCCAAACTTCTTCAAGGTCAAGCAACATCAGCATGACAATGTAAAAATGAATCTTTTCAGAGAGGAGGACTTAAGAACTTAAATTTATTGACCACCAGAGGTCATCATCCACAACACAGACTCCCACATTACAAAGTACACCCTGGACTACATTTCCCATGCTCCATTGCACCAATCACATTCACCTGATATCTATCACACACAGCTGCCACCAATTATACACACACACAGCACAATCATCAGACAAGTTTTATAAGCATTGGACTTCTTCTCATACTGCCGAGTACTGTTCTATATCCTTCTCCACTTCACTTTTTTCACTTCACTTCACTTTAATTGCTGTGATATCAAGCCATTCCATGTTTGTTTTTTATAGTCTTGTTTCAGTTTATAGTTTTCATAGTCTTTTCCATGCCCTACCCTCTTTATCGTGTTTTGAACCGTTTGCACTGGATACTGGATTACTCCTCTTGTCTACCCCTCTGGATATTCTTAGCTCACGCTTGCCCTAGGATTATTCTTGTGTCTTGTCCTCCTCTATATACCTCTTTGCCAGTGTTTGACCCATGCCTGTTATGATCACGTCTCTGTTTAATAAAAGCTCGCACATGGATCCGCACGTCTCACGACTTATCAGCCCCGTTACAAATTTACTCATTATATACTCATATTTTGCAAACTGAATTGTTCAACTTACAGACAACACTCAAATTATCATGTTTACTGTACATAATCTCAAAAACAACTAGACTGTTAAGTATATTTTGTTGTCTAATAAGATTGTTGAATAAAATAAATGCATTTTTTGTACAACTTCGTCTTTCCAGTTTCACCTGGTTTAGGTTTAGTTTAACCACTTTGTAAACTGATTTGTGACATTACAAATAAATAATAATAATAATTATATATATATAATAAATAAAACTATATATATATAATTTTATTATTATATATATATATATATATATATATATATATATATATATATATTTTTTTTTTTTTTTTTGTCTGTGTATTCATCCATGCCACAAATTGTGATAACACTATCAAGGCAGCAACATAGAAAACGAGCCGACAACAGAACAGCACATAGACTATTTAAGCTGATCCTTCTGAGGCATGTTGAAGAAGAAAAAATCCGTCAAATAAGGAATATTAAAATAAGTGTCAAGATGTTTCAAAAAGTGAAATACGTAAATGGAAGTCAGCGGTAACCCCAACGAAAAAAAAAAAAGTTAAGCATTTAGTATTTAGTGACACAGTAGCCTACAATCAGAGACAGACAATCCCTGTCAAACCTCGGCAGCATGCTTTCGTTTTCGAAGGCGGAAATCCTGCAGCTCTTTCTGTATCTAATTCCGTAACACAGAGTGAATTTTGCGCTTGTGTGTTAGACACGTTAGATTTGAGTCAAAAGTACCTGGATGGCAGGCATATAGTTTTTGTTCACGGATCAAGTTCTTCTATCCAACACGATGAGCAGATTTGGTAAGTGAGAGAAACGGCGCGATTTAAATAATTGCTGAAAAACTTCAGTCGTTTGAATCTCTACATTTTTATTTGTACAATTAAACAATTGTCCAATTTTATATTTATGACGATGTTTTTTCTTATATAGCCTACATTGTTTCTATATATACATATCAGTGTAAGGGATATGTTTGTGGATAAGAACTGTGCAGCTCTTCTTCAGAGGGTTACTTGATGGCAATAGAGATCAGGGCAGAACAAACCAACTAGGGCAAAATGAGTATTATCTGGAGAGTGAAAAATGAATTATTATGTTCAAACCTATCAATATGGGTAGTCTAATGTGACCTATCCTGTGGTATTTGATAAACAGGTGGTTACAGATGGAAGGACAAACCTCCCGATCCTGATTCCAAAGTAGCAACCAGACATAAAGGTGAGTGAAAGTTTACCTTGTTATTATTAATATAAGTCACTTTATAGATTTACAGTTCAAGAGATCATTATTTACTTTGTGTTGTCTGGTTTGAGTATTACCAGACCTTTATTTTTGAATTTGCAAGATAAGCTTCTAAACACTCTGCTTTAAAAAAAATTTAATTATAATTTTTAATTATAATTAATCTCAGGTTTAGCTTTTTGACATCTTATAAAAGCATAGTTCTGGGAGTTTTTTTTAGATACTTAACACCTTGTCACACAGCAGCTTTTAGGCATTGTTCTGGTATTTATTTTTTTGTTATAAGTTAGAAATGAAAAGGAGGCAGCTTCCAGCAATACAAAGTCAATGGAGAGCATTGTATTGTTTCCCACTGTCACGGTGTTGGCGTGGCCTAAATGCGCTCTGTCTCTATGGTATCTTTAATTTAGCATTATTTTAGAAAAATTCAACATTTCAAATTAAATTGCCAGGTTAAACTACTATTTTGGGAAATTCCTTTTAGGGATTTTCTAATTGAAGACAGCATAGGACTAGCTGAGACTGTACACACAAAATTACAGTTTTATATTTTCATATATTTACGTTTACTTGTTGGAAGATTAGTGTAAGGGTGTTGTGTGAGCTGTGCTTTACACATTACTGTGGAATTGACAGTAGACAATATAATTTTTTATTTTTATTTTCTCAAAATTGTGCAGACATTTTCTAATCTGCCCACACCTTAATTCTGCCTGTTAGTAATTTAACTTGTTACTGTTCTTTGGCCATTTTTAACCACTAAAGTAATAACATTTGTGTCTTTTTGTAGATCGGAGTGACATGATTCTTCAATATAAAGCATCAGTCATTAATAAATGTAAGGTTGCAACAGAGCATAATCTTCCATGTGTGGATCTGGCCACCCGTTACACTGAACCAGTGATCATTCAGAGGAGCAAAGAGCAGACTGAGAAATACTATCGTGAACATGTTAGGTCTGTGGATGCTTCATCTCATCTGTTATCAAATGATAAGAATCACAGCATCAGAATAGACCAGCTGTTCAGTCCGGACAGTGATGAAAACACACCGAAAACTGTGATTCTCAGTGGAGATTCTGGAAGAGGGAAATCCTTCACGCTACAGAAGATCATGTTGGACTGGGCTTCTGGAGAACTTTACTCTGAAAACTTTGATGTAATGTTTCTTTTTAATTGTGAAGAGCTGAAGTGTATTTTTGAGGAGATGAGCTTATTTGAGCTTTTGAGCTGGAGTTGCAGTTTAACATTGGATCAGATCTCACAGATAACAACACAAAAGAAAGTCCTCTTCCTCATTGATGGGATTGATGAATATGTATCTCATCCACCCAGTCATTCGATGTTAGTACTCACTAATCCATCTCATAGAGCCCGACCCATGGACATTCTTAGGAGCGTGTTAAAGGGAATCTTGCTGCCTGAGTCATTCATTCTTGTCACCACAAGATCTCGAGCTGCTGATGCAGTGATGAACCTCCTCAAGGGTCCTCAGCGTTTCACTGAGATTATGGGCTTCTCTGAGAGAGGGGTGCAGGAGTACTTCCAGAAGTTCTTTCAGGATGAACAGCTCTTCAGGAAAATGTATGAGAGAGTGAAGATAAATGAAAGCCTCCTGACTGCCTGCTCTGTGCCTTTGCTGTGTTGGATGGTCTGTTTTTGTCTGAAGAAACACATAACAGATGATGATGGTGTGATGAGAGAACTAAAGACAAGCACCTCCATATATGTGCACTTTGTGTCCACTCTACTGGAGCATCATGACCAGAGTCAGTCTGTCCTCACCATGCTGAGGAGTCTGGGTCATCGGGCAGAGGAAGGGGTGAAGAAGCGAGAAGGTCTTTTTGTAGAGAAGAGTGTGACTGCGACTGGCTTAGATCCTGCTACTAATGTGTTCTTGTATAAAGATAGTTTGAAAAGAAATAACAGACAGGTGTCAGTGTTCAAGTTCATGCATCTCAGCTTCCAGGAGTTTTTCACTGCTCTTTATTATGTTTTACTGGATAAAAAAGAGTCCTGGGGGAAAGTCACAGATCTATTGGCCTCCCTGAAAATGAAGGGTATAATCAATAGGCCTTCTCCAGAAAGAAGAACAAATCCCATCCCTTCAGTCATGATGTTTCTCTGTGGTCTCTTAAATGAGAAGGCGAGCAGCTCACTCTTTGAAATAATCAAGTGGACTGTTCCTCAAATCATAAAACTAAAGACAAACCTGCAGGAAAGTCTTCTTACAGTGAGGAGACAGCATGGATGTGAACTGTTTGCTATGTGCTGTCTGTATGAGCTCCAGGATGAGAAAGTTGTGAGGAGAGCTTTAGGAGACTGGGTATCCATCAATCTGTCTAACATTTCTCTGAGGAGCACAGATTGCTGGGTGCTGCTGTACTGTCTTCAGTGCTGTCCAAACATCAGATACCTGAACCTCATGTACTGTGATTTAACAGCTGAGAAACTCAAGATTCTTCAGCCAGCGCTCTGTATCTCTAAGACTATGAGGTCAGTGTTTTTGAATGGAGAAACAATTAAAACTTAATTCTTGATTTACACACTTAAGAAAATACAGTTACTTAATTTACTTAACAGCTGAGGTCAAAGGTTTAGATTAGAAGAGACAAAAAGATTAGAAAGGTAGTTAGATTTTTTTTTTTAATATAATTAGAATAGTGAGTGCTAAAGTTAGAAGTTCAAATAAAGATGAAAGAGATAGGTCTTAGGTCGATTCTTGAAGATGGCTGAGGATTCAGCTGCTTGGACTAAGTCATTCCACCAGGAGGGAACATTTGATTTAAAAGTCCGTAAAAGTGACTTTGTGCTTCTTTGAGATGGCACAATCAAGCTATGTTCACTTACAGAATGCAAGCTTCTAGAGTGGACATAAGTCTGAAGTAATACATTTAGGTAAATGGGTGCAGAGTTAGTTGTGGTCTTTTAGGAAAACATCAATGTCTTGAATTTTATGTGAGCAGCTATTGGTAGCCAGTGCAAATTGATAAACAGAGGTGTGACATGTATTATTTTTGGCTCATTAAAAATTTATCTTGCTGCCGTATTCTGGATTAATTGTAAAGGTTTGATAGAACTGGCTGGAAGACCTGCCAAGAGAGCATTGCAATAGTCCAGCCTGGACAGAACAAGAGCTTGAACAAGGAGTTGTGCAGCATGTTCCGAAAGAAAGGGCTTGATCTTCTTGATGTTGAATAAAGCAAACTAAAGGACCAGATAGTTTTAGCAATTGAGGTCTGAGAAAGTCAGCTGATTATCAATCATAACTCCAAGGCTTCTAGCTGTTTTTGCAGGAGTTATGGTTGATGTGCCTAACTTGATGGTGAAATTGTGATGAAACGATGCGTTTGCTGGAATCGCAAGCAGTTCTGTCTTGGCAAGGTTGAGTTGAAGGTGATGGTCCTTCATTCTGCAAGATATCTCTGTTAGATAAGCTGAGATGCTAGTAGCTACTCTCGGATCATCAGGATGGAATGAGAGGTAGAGTTGAGTGTCATCAACATAGCAGTGGTATGAAAAGCCATGTTTCTGAATGACAGAACCTAATGATGCCATGTAGAAAGAGAAGAGAAGTGGTCCAGGAACTGAGCCCTGAGGCACCCCAGTAGTTAGATGTTGTGACTTGGACACTTCACCTATCCAAGATACTTTGAAGGACCTATCTGATAGGTAAGACTCAAACCACTGATGTGGAATTCCTGAGATGCTCTTTGCCAGTAGACTGATAGGAGGATCTGGTGGGTAACCATGTCAAAAGCAGCGGACACATCAAGCAGGATAAGTATGAAGATTTGGATTCCGCTCTTGCCAGTCTTAGGGCTTCAACAACTGAGCAAGGCAGTCTCAGTTGAATGTCCACTTCTGAAGCCAGATTGTTTGCTGTCAAGGAGGTTGTTCTGTGTGAGAAATGCAGAGACTTAGTGGAACACAGCTCATTTAAGTGTTTTTGCATTGAAAGGAAGAAGGGAAACTGGTCTGTAGTTCTTTAAAAGAGATGGGTAGAGGGTGGGTTTCTTAAGTAGTGGAGTTATACATGCCTGTCTAAATGATGACGGAAAAACACCAGTGTGGAGGGATTTGTTAATGATGTGAGTGAGTGCAGGTACAACTGCAGGAGATATGACTTGAAGATGATGAGATGGAATAGGATCAAGTGGTCAAGAAGTAGGATGATTAGAAAGGATGAGTTTGGAGACTTCTGCCTCAGAGAATGAAGAGAAGGATGCAAATGAGTGTATGTTTGCTGGTGATATAATATGGTGATAATCAGTAATGATTAAAAAACTTTTCAGTTTTATTTCAAAACAATATGAAGTCAACTTAAGTATAATATGGAAAGGTGGCACTTTGTGCAAATGCATTTTACACTACATTTTAAACAAATATATATTTCACACTTATATTTGTCACTGACTCATGTCATGTTTAGGCTGTCAGTGGAGCACCTGTCAGAAGTTGAAGATTTGATCCAGGTTCTTGGGGAATCAAAAATCCTGAGAGAACTGAAGTAATTTTAAGACACAATGTCCTACCTCCAATACAGCAATATGAGTATCAAACCAGTCATTTGAACATAATAAGCTGTCTTTTCTTTGTACTTGGTAGAGTTCAGGAGGATGAGAACATTGCTGAGAGTCCCAGATGGTCACTTAACCTATCAGTCAATCGTGGAGATGTCTTGTAAGAACTTTTGCACATACATAGTAATCTTTCTAATAAAGAATCATTCATAGAATAATTATATAGTCTTGTAAAGGAAACAACAGGTTCCAGAACACAAAATAAAACACTCCTAGGGGGTGTACAGTGCTGTTATTAAATGTTTCTCTGTGTTTCTGTCTGTTTCAGGTTGTCTTTGAGCTCCTCGGAGAAGAATCCGTCATTTCCAGGAGTCTTAAACATCACACTTACATGTCCACAATCAGAGTTATCCAGCACTGACTGGACATTCTTCTTACAGAGACTCAGCAAGACAGCAAAAGTAGCTGAAGAGTAAGAAAAATACTAATTTTGCCATTGCTCTATTTATCTCATCAGAAGCTTCACTGTTATACATACATACATGCAACAGCTTTTTAAATCTTTTGCAGTTCTTCAGCTCTTGATGAGCATGTCAGTTTGTTGCTGTCTTCATTTCACTCTGTGGGTTTGACGATGTTGGATCTAAAGCTGGTCATTCTGAATGAAAGCTGGGCTTCTGGGATCATTTGGCTCGTCCGGACCTGCACAAGTCTGCAGCAGCTCAGGTAAGACCATTTACTGTGGCCCCAGTGACGTTGCTAAGGATTCTCAGCCCATTGAAATTATTTCGCCATAAGGACCTCTCAAAATCACTTTCAGTGGGGGTCCTATGCACTCTGTGCCCCTTTTTTCCTCCCAGTAGCGATAGTACTGTGTGGCCCCATGAAGTTACTGAATTCTTAAATCAAAAACATCTGAATTTTATAACATTTGAAAGAAAAAAACTGTATTGTCTACACAAAACATTTGCAGCAAACTGTCATGAACATGGCAAGAGGGTGAGAGAAGGGGCTAAGAATCAAAGTGAAGCAAATTTAGACTTTAGTTTTGGTCTGTTCCTCACACAAAGTGGAGGCTTGAATCTCCAGTGAGCCAGGGGTCAACTCTTTAAAACAACTGGCTGCAGTTCTACAGTTACATTATAGATTTGATAATGATAAATAATAGTATATTTGTAATAATTCAATACCACGACTTAGGTGCCCTTGAGCAAGGCATCGAACCCCCAACTGCTCCCCGGGTGCCGCAGCATAAATGGCTGCCCACTGCTCCAGGTGTGTGTTCACAGTGTGTGTGTGTTCACTGCTCTGTGTGTGTGCACTTCGGATGGGTTAAATGCAGAGCACACATTCTGAATATGGGTCACCATACTTGGCTGAATGTCATGTCACTTTCACTTTCACTTTCACTTTCAATTTAAATGTGCTGCAGGCTAACTGAACATAACTGAACTAAACACTTTTTTTAAGTATGTTATTGCGATGTTAAGTGTTTTGCTTATATTGGTGTTTGTGTATCAACAACAATATTGCAGTGTCTTTGCTGATTTGCTGTTAGAAGAGGGAGTCATGTTGCTGAACAAATCACTGACAGATCCACACTGCACTGTGATCATTGAAGGGTGTGTATGAACTCAACAGATGTCCATTTGATATACTTTGAGGATGCTCTTTTTATTTTAAGTAAATTAAAACCACAAAACAAATAAGTTACTTATGATACAGTGTGCATATATATTAGGATGTGTTAATCTACAAATTAAACCTATTAGGTCGACTGAAAATATATTTTTTAAACTGTTTATCAAGGTGATATTTAGCGGATATTTAGTCTTTGTCT